>NC_056741.1:138535426-138620426 GCF_019279795.1 Protopterus annectens
GCCAGAATATGTGGTATGCACTGTCTTTTACTCGCCCAGGACCTTAGTGACTTTCTCAAAGAAGTCAGCCAGGTTTAACATTCATGATCTCCCCTTAATGAATATGAATTGGGTTGGGATCAGAGGTTGGAGATTACCTATGTTCTTGTTATAAGGTACATAATGATTTTTTCCATGGCCTTGCAGATGAGGCTAGTCAAGCTTACAGGTCTATAGTTCCCAGGGTTGATTGATGGTGCCCCTTTGTGTAGAGAGATTACTGTTGCTGTCTCCCATTCTGCCAGACCATAGCCAGTCCACAGGCTGTGGTTAAACGGGGATCCAAATAGGTCAGCTAGGTAATGCTTTAAGTATTTTTAAAAGGCAACCTAGAATGTTGTGTCTTCCTACTGATGTCATGTTTTTGGCCTTGAAGAACACAAAGATGACCTGCTCTCTTGAGATAATAGGCAGGGAAATGGTGGCAGGTATACTTCGGAAGATGGCTTGTGGGGAAAGAGGGGTGAAGTTTGCTGCAAATCTGTCAGCTAGCAGGTTGTCTATTTCCTCCAATTGAGTATTGGTGGTGCCATCCATAACCAGTTCAACACGTAGCTGGGTATTCCCTTTAGACTTTGGACATAATTAAAGATTGTCTTGTGCTTATACTTACATTGGGAGGCTATTTTTGCTTCATAATTAGCTTTGAAGGACTTGACAAGTTCTCCAATTTGTTTATGCTAGAGGGTTTCTTTCCCTTTGCTGAGCCAGTTCCATCTTTCCTTTGGACACCGGTTTCTTTCTTTCTTTTGTCTCACATAAAGTATTTTTTGTTTCAGGAATAGGTGGTTGTCATTATACATGAGACAATTGATATATTATCTCAGGTTGCCCATGTTCATCAGGTTGGCCACAGAGATTATGGGAAACTACCCAGCCATGATAGCAGGGCCTTAGTGTATGTTTTATTAGGGAAGAGAATGAGTTAATTTGACAGGACTGTGCTGGTAGCTCAGAGACTATACTTTGTGTAGGCTAAGGTTGAGCAATAAAGCAATGCTGGCCAGTGTGCAACTGAGCTGCTTCTAGAGCAGCAGAAAAGCCTAGAAGGGTTTCACTGACAGTTGATTAGGGAAAAACTAATCTTCAAGGTTTTTGTGTCTATAGAGTGAGGGCATTGCGAGCCCCCACTGCATGATAAATAAGAGCAAAGAGAAACACATTTTAAGCTAGGTTGGATGCTTAAAACAGCTTTGCAATTTATCAAGTGACATGTTTAACAACTAGCATATCAGTTTCCTTTTCTGTGCTCTTATCTTTGAAAGAGCTAACACTTGTTCAACACTTGTGTTATACTGAAACCTATATAAAACATCGAAAAGTAGAAATATTTAATACTGAGGTATTTGTTAATAAAATAGCACCTCATTTTGTCAATAATTTCTTTTACCTGCTTAATCACACAATTACAATGAAAATAAAGCAATATATTATTTCTGTCACTTGATTCTATGTGAGGTGTTTTGGAATGTTTTACTGTCTTATATGCAATATACTGGATGAACATAAGAATAACTGACAGGTTTCAAAGTGAAACCCCAGTGTTAAAACACAGAAATTGTCTTCACTACTGTATTTCTCCTCTCCTAACCCTTCCCCAATGAACAAACTGTCACCAAACATCACAGATGTGACCATATAAGAAACAAAAGAACAAATAAAAAATAGCTTCATACAAACTGCATAATAAAAGAAGCACTCATAGAATACATAATATAATAATCTGATATCTCTTAGAGAAAGCACATCCAAATCTCATACATACAATACCTCACATATTCCAATCAACTATGACGTGAATTAAGGTTAAAAGTTAAAAACACCATAAATATTCAGTCCTTTCACGACACACTTACTTAATGTACTGTGCAAAACTTGCTATTATGTTATATTATCATGAGCTATCAATTTAGGATTTATGTGGCACATATATGAAGAAAGAAAACCAGGATATATATGCAGATAACGTGTATAATTAGTTAAAGAACTAATTTCTTAATATTTATTAAGCTAAGGCATTTATTTAATATGGAAAAATAAAATATAGAATATTAGCTTAGTAATACATATAGGAAAAGGAAAAATAACATGTATTTACCTTATAGAGAAGTGAGTCATTGTTTCCTTCATTTTACTTATATCTCCAATAACTGAATTAGTAAACTTTATCGGGGAAAAATAATTTTGTTATTAAAACTGTCAACATCAATGTTACTCTAAAGCTAAGAGTTGTTTGTCCCTCATTGTATTTCTTGGTATTTACTTATGCTTGTCTCTTCAAAGTACTATTGTTTTCTTTTTATATTTTCTTTTTTGTTTTTTTGTTTTTTTAATATGTTGAACCTGGCTGGAAAGATCAAATATACCTTAACTGTCTTTTCTTAAGTTCTTTTATGAGAGGAAAAAAATCCTTTTGGTCATCAAAGCATTGGAATAGCCATTATCAAATCTTATCAGTTTGTCATCCAGTTTAATAGGAGATTTGGACCAGGCTGTTTTAAGCATTAGCTCCTTGTCTTGAGATGAGAAGAACTTAACAATAACAGATCTCCGTGAAAAGTTAGTTTTTGATGAAGTAGAAACTAGAGACCTGTGTGCTCTTTCTATACCATACAACATAGCTTCAAATAAATTCAGCATCATAGGAAGCCAGGCAGTAAGAAACTTGAGCATAATTTCTCCTCCTACTTTTTACGGCAGTTCAAAAATATGAATGTTATTCTACTGGATAAATCCAAATCATCAGTTTTGTTAAGTAATAAGATATTCTGTCACCATATGAATTCACTGTTGTTTTCATCTTTGGATACTCTGCCTTCTATGTCATTAAGGTCATCTTCCATTCCAGATATCAAAGTTTTCTGTTTTAAAATCTTGTCTATCTGTTCCATCTGTTTGGTACATTTTTCTTTAAAGTTATCAAGTTTGTTATCCATTATATCCATTTTTAAAGTTCTTCTATGTTAGAAGGAACAGATTGGAATTATTTCTTTAAAGTTAAGTTTTGAGAGATTGTCTTTCAATGACTCATTTCACAGCTACTGGTGCAGACCTTTCAAATGAATAATTTCAGAAGGAAAAATTCAAATATCAATAGTTTTTTTAGATAATATCCTTCTTTGTAGTGTCAGATAGATTCAGATCAACAAACTTATTATAAAAATAAATTTTTGTGTCAGAAATATAAATAGAGTAGCAAAGGAAGAAAACTGTCCTGCTAGCCCATCAGCATCCTGGCCATGCCCCTCTCTCTTTCTTGAACTTCTCCCTTGCTTCATCATCACCTCTTTCCACTTTGAATTGTAATCTTCTGTTTATGTCATGTATGGGCCTCAGCTCTGCAGCTGTAAAGTATCCCTTCAAATCAAGAAAAATTACACCACCTTGTTCTATTGGAAGGATGAACTTATCCCAATTAACTCTTACACTCTTTCCCTCCCAGATAAATTCCTTCAATTCTTTATTAATTATTGTCCTCATCTTCTCCTCAGTTTCATAAAACTATGCCTGACCCATATACAAGATTAAAGGAACTGAAAACATTTTCACTGCTTGCATCTTCTTATCCAAATCCATAAATAAGAGTTTCCAGTTTCTCAATTTTTGTATTGTCTTTTGTTAAGTCTCTGCCTAGATATCCTTAGCTGCCATTGCAGAGGCCTTTTTAATCCATTATCATATTCCCATAAATATGGGTTTTGCCAAAGGAATTCATGTGTGGGTACATGTAGCCTTTGTTTTATCTTCATTATTTCCGTATCCTAAAAAGACTTGAAACTGTCTCAAAATGTTCCACGAGATGTCCTTTTCTGGATTTATCAGGTACAAAATAACATCATGTGTAAATAAATCCAACTTTTCCTGATTACCATACCAATTATATCCTTCATAATACTTGTCTAAAATTGAAATGGGTCTATATGAAGGGTCTTTACCATCTTTAGGCAACATAGCCATCACAGCTTGATTCCATGATGTTGGTGCTTCCCTTCCTTTTAAAATAGTCTTAAACAAAATCTTCCCGACCTATATCACTTTCTTCTCTCCTAATTTTCAAACTTCCACAGGAATGTCATCTTTTCCTGTAGACTTTACTGCAGCTTGATTATACATCACTAGTTGTCTTCCATAAATATTTCCATTTGTACTCTGTATTGATTTCCACATTTCTCTGCTTTATACAATTTTTTATAAAAATTCTGGTATATCTCTTAGGTTCATAGGTAGGTATTAGGCTATTGGCCCTAGGGCCTATATAAGCCTAGCCAAAAGGTACCCTGGTGCTCGCCACCCAAGAAAATTATTTTCCTGTGCCACTGTCGAGCAGAGCCACAAAAGTGATCCCTGAGGTGAATTTCCTATCTCCCATTCAATCATCAAGATTTTTCTTGAAGAGTGCTAATGAAGAACTTTGTTTGATATTGATAGGTAGTTTGTTCCAGAGTACAGGAAGTCTCTGGGACAGGAATCTATCCCTCCAGCATGTTCTGTTTATTGTGGTGACAAGGTTTAGGTCCCTAGAGCATGTAGCTCTTAGGGATTGGGATTTCTTTAAGTGGAGCATGTCTAAAAGCTCTGTATTTGACATAGCTTTGTGTGTTAGTCAGAGATCACTTCTGAGTAGGCGATATGCGACGGAGTAAAGCTGCAGTTTTTTGAGACGGTCTGCATGGGGCATCTGTTTGAGGCCGGTAATCCTCTTTGTGAGGTATTTCTGTGGCCTTTCCAGTTGTTGTAGATGTCTTATGAGGTACATACCAAAAGGGGCATTGTACTCTATAATGGGTCTAATGAGTGACAAGTAGAGGGGAACAATGACCTCTTTTTTCCTGGATGAGAAACTTTTGTGATGAAGTGTGCCACGTAGAAGGATGTCCTGACTACTGTGGCAATGTGATTATCAAAGGAGAAACTACTGTCCACCTGTGTTCCAAAGTCTTTTATCACACTTTTGGTGTTAAGTAGACTACCGCCTATGTGCTAGTTCATGGGTACAGAGTTTTTACCAAAAGGAATGACAATGAAGTTTTTGGCATTGAGCTTGAGGCCATGGCTTTGACACCAGGCATCTGTCTCAGTGAGGCCCTTTTGTAGGATGTCCACATCTTTTGGAGTTTTGATTATGGCTCCTAGCTTGCAGTCATCTGCGAACTTCATTAGCCAAAGACCTTCTGTGTTAGCCTGTACTTCAGAGAAGTAGATACCAAACAGGAGAGGACCCAGAAATGAACCCTGTAGTACTCCACTTGTCACTGGTCTGAAGTTGGATTTGGAGTCTGCTACTTTCACAGTGTGAGTTCTGTCAGTGAGCCAGTTGGCAACCCATCTTGTGACATAGGGATTTATACCTAGTTTAGTGAGTTTATCTATAATTCCAGAGTGGGGGATGGTGTCAAAAGCCTTGGTAAGATCTAGATAGGCTGTGTGAACCACCTTACCCTCATCTACAGCTTTGGTGACTGCTTCAAAGAAGTCTATCGGGTTTAGGAGACATGATCTGCCTTTTACATACCCAAACTGGGTGGGGTCCTGAGTTTGGAGATTACCAATGTCATTGTTTATAAATTCCATGATGATCTTAAACCACCTCTACAGGATCTTTGGTTATTTTTCTTCTTACAAGTTCCCTAAGTTTGATGACAGCCCTTTCAACTTTCCATTGTCTTTGTGCACTATGAAATCTTTATAAAAAATAGTTGTTTAACTGCAATCTTTCTAAACTCATGCATATTATTCAGATATTCCCTTACTTTCTCTTTAGCACTCTGTAGTTTCTCCTCCTCTTGTTCTGTAAGATCCCCATTATTCTGCAATACTTTAACCTTTGTCAGCCCAAGTCATGTCTATTACTTCTTAACTATACCTCTTTCTCTTTTCTTTCAACCTTATTTTTAAACTCCTTTTTCATTTTCCCAGTCAGTAGCTATAACTTCTGAAGATATTTAAAGCTTCCTTAATAACTCGGAAATAATTTCCACTACCCATTGCTTAAATTCCCCTTTTTATTACAGGTAGGTGGGATAGTGCCAGTGTTTTATATTTACTAAATTATCCTGCATTTTTATCCTAGTCTTTATTGGCACATGCTTGTATGCTTTCAGAAAACATTAACTTTTAGCCCTAAGAAAAAGTGAACTGGCTCTTTTTAAAAAAAAAAACTAAACTGTACACTGTTCTATTAACTGCATTAAAATATTAAGGCTATCAGGGAGGTTGTAACCTTTTATTCGCCTCCCATAATTTCAAAAGTATTTTTTTTACTGAACTGTCTGACATTGTACCTTTAAATTTTGTATATCCCTCAGCAAAATACTCAGAATTCTCAAGATTAATTGCTTGCACCTACAGACACCTTATTTTCCATGGAAATGTGAGCCTTTGTAAGTTTCATTCAGAAAAGAATGCACAGCTGCCCTCAGCTGCAGACATCTCAACTATGCTGAACATTTGCTTGTGGAAAACAAACAAGCTAATATATTTGCAGTTGTAAGAAGCATCGCATTTTCATGGCTTTCATCATTTTGTCTTATTTTTAAAGGCTACCTACTCACAAAACACATGTTTACAGCTTAAGCCAAAGGTAGCAATCTAGATAGTCATTCTTGCAAAAAAAAAAAAAAAGAGAGAAACTACCTTAATTCTACATATAATATAATCAGTGCACTTTTACGCCCCACCCCAGCAGCCCATGCCCACAGCATAAAAAAAATAAATTTGCTATTGTCCAGCCTTTTTCTCTTGTTATACTGTAAAATCTGTAGTTCTTACTACTAAAAAGTACATATTTACTTTAATATCTCTAATATGTACAACAGTCACTGAATAGACCCCCCCACACATTTAAAATATTTCTGATTACACACTACACAGAACTGTTTTACTGTATATAACATGGAGTTTATATCATGAAATTTTATACAAATATTAATAAGAGCAATTTTAATGTCCTTCTAAACATTAATATAAAGTGGACTATCTGCTTTACCGTCCACCCAAAAGGTTAATAGAATAAAATAAATCCAGTGTTTTTCAGCCACTTTTTCTTGCAAAACTCCATTTCAAAAAATGTGATAAGATCCTTTACAGTCTTGCATTTATTCACTAATTTCAGAGTTGCTGGCCTTCTTCCTGTTCATGTTCATCTCTCAAAACCAGAATCTGGTTCAAGTCCAAGGTACTGATGATTCTTCTAGACAACTCCTGTGCTTTTTTTTTTCTGTCTCTCAGGCACACTGCACTAGCAATGTCTTTCTATGAACCTTACCATAAGAAGAAAGAGAAAGAGTCCCCTTCTGCTTGCTGACTCACTTTTTGTTGGATAAACTTTTTTCTTTCCATCTTAGCCTGTTCTGTGTCAAAAAAGACTTTGATCCTCCAGGAAAAAAAGCACTTTAAAGACAGCTGAATACAACAGTTTCAATCTCACACCTGTCTCTTAATATTCCCTAATGGCTGGGTTAAATGTGTTTCTTTTCTGCCTATTGTACACTGAGTAATCATTTTCTACAAACACTCTGTGGTCTCCATTTTTAATACTTTGCGCTTATGCCATTGTTTTGTCAGGATCAACTCTTTCTGCTAGTGTGATTGCATCTTTGCTAATATAGGCCTTGGCTGCTTTTTCATGGCCAATGTTTGAGCATGCACTCAATGTGCCCTTTCAATTAACAAGTTATATTGGGGAACACCCGTCCATTTGGTTATTTGCACTTTCATAAAATTAATGCAGTCTCTTCCTTCCAATTTCTTTGGTACAACAGAGCATCTTAGGTTTTTTTCTGCTCACTCTGTCTTCCAACTCTACAACTTGTCTTGAGATGAGAAGAACTGAATAACTGATCTCATTGTAGAGTTAGTTTTTGTTGAAGTAGAAACTAGAGACCTGTGTGCTCTTTCTATACCATATCTTCAGATAAATTCAGAGTCTTGAGAAACAGTTCTTAAGAAGCAATATATTCTGCCAGTTTTCAATTATGTCAGCCTCTGATTTTTGCTGTTTTATCAATTCATCTGATGGCTAGTTAAAAGCTTCTTCTATTTTTTCTGCCTTTTGTTGTTTGAATTGTTGCATTCCTTTAATGTTACATATATTTTTATCACCTCTGTGCATATTTCATTTATTTTTTTTCCTCTAAATTACTGGAAGCCATCTCTAGAACCAAAGTAGAAGGTTAAACTGCTTTTTGATGAACAGTTGCAGAATCCTTCCTAAACAATGTTTTCTCTTCCCCCTTTCTGGCTGATTTTCTTTCAGGGTTTCCAAATTTCTTCTTTGCTGGCATCCAGGCAGTGTATTTACTAGCCAAAAAAAACAGTGGTACTCCTTTTCCTTGGTTTCTGTTTTCATGGTGAAAACAGAATTGATGCTGTTGATCAGTGTGCAGTTTTCCTGGAAGCCTACTGCAGACATGAATTATTGATAGATTATTGAGTATTTATCTTATTATTCATATTAGAGATAATATACACACACACACACACACACACACACACACACAGATATATATATATATATATATATATATATATATATATATATATATATATATATATATCTGGGTTCACTTTATAATCGTGAAATCCTGAAATATCGAATTTCAGAATTTCTAAATCATAAAGCCGAAACCTTACACAAACCTTCCCCCAACACACAAACACACAAACCTACACTACATACAAGCCTGCATCCCCCCACACCCCCTACTTAAATATACTAACTCCAAGGTTGCACTATACAAATATTTTTATACCCCAAGTAGACTCCAGAGAATTTTTCCTCTAGTAGACATCAATTGTTGGAGGTGTGACTGGGAACATATTTTCTGGTAGTGCAATGAGTTGGTAGACTTTAAGGATTCCATGCAGACTGCTGTGTCAGAGATGCTGAGTGTCAGATTGGTGTAAAAAGTGAAATGATTTTTCTGAGCTATGATACAAAATTGGAATTGTCTAGACATAGTAAGGCCTTGCTGAGTCTAATTATAGTGGCTGCCAAAAAGTAATAAGAAAAAGGAAATCAAAATCTAAACTAGCTGTACTAGAAGTAGCTAATATAGTAACAGAGGTAAAACAACTGGAATTAGGATCTTTAGAAAAGGGTATGAGCAAATTACATAGGAAAATAATGGGAATTATGGGAACAATACATACAGGGGAATAATGACGTTTAAAAGAAGGCAGGACTTAAATGAACTATGTAATGTTTGAAAATGATTGAGCACATTATAATTGATGCATAATGTTTATAACTAGGTGTGTGTCAATATAGTTTGTGATGTAAAATGCTTGCAACTAGGATTGTGTCAGTGTGTTTGTTTTCATTTATAAAATTGTATGGTTGCCTATGTCATAAGACAAGTGATAATTTAATAAAGATGTTTCTTGTTAAAAAAAGAAAGGGCAGGAATTGAATAATGTATTTAATGTTGCTTAGGTTATATTATATATGTGTGCAGTATAATGTTTGTAAATGTGAACTTATTAATACAGTTTGATTACTTTTATATAAAGGTAAATTTACCTATGTCACACGTGATAATTCAATAAAGGTGTTTAATAAATATATAACAAAAATCTGGACATTCTGCTAAAACCTGGACAGTTGAGAGTTATGCCTCCTTTGTTTTTGACTGCTCATCTTTTGGCTATGCCAACTTCTCTTTGAGTTATGCACTACCAGGCCCACCTCCCACTGGTAGAAAGTATTACTTCACCCATTTGATAGCCAGGCTTTCCTGTATGCATCATACTGGGCTTCTCTTTTCTAGCAGGCTTATGTAATCGACTCACTTGTTTGACTGGGTGTGGGTTTACCTTTTCTAATCGGAATAATGCAGTCTGTTATGGGTAGTGTTTCTTTCACAAAATATTAGTAATTTATTTATAGTGCAAATATTTCATATTTGAGCATATATGAATTGACAGTGTGCTGTATTCACCACTATGTGATGCCTCTTTCTCAAAGATACTGAAATTATTAACTGTTATCTAGGATTAATGTAGTATATGTTTTAGCCAATACATTTTGAATGCCTGCCAAAATGCCCGCAGTAAGCATGTCCTTTCTTGTATCCTGAACATGAGGTATTTCAGGCCATGATGTGCATAAGTGACACAGATGACTTTGGTTTTACCTTTGGTGTGAATCATGGCTACAAACAGTTCATCCTGTACCGATCCATCTACCCAATGCAAACAAGTAATACCTAAACAAATCTGTGCCCGTGTGTGTACATATATCTTTCATATTGTTTCTGTGTACTTTTGTAAAGGATACAGTTCTGTACAAAGAGATGCAACTGCTAATATATATATGCTTAAGCAAATACTTCTACACTGGTTCACACTAAGGACTATGTGGCAACATTAATTCAGAGAGCTTGTGAGTCAGATGTGTTAAATATCATTGCTATATTAATCATTTACATGGTCCTTATAAGTACTTTTTATCTTTAACTTCATTCTTTACTGTCACTCATGTTGTGTATTCAAATAAGACAATGAGGCTTGGGTGTTTGTTTAAGATGTTTACTACACACAAACACATCAGGATGGATGACTGGAAAATAAAACTTAAAATGAACTATCTAACTGACTACCTGCTACACACATACATGTTTTCAATCTGACTGTTTACACAAAATGGCATTCTGCTTCCACATGCTTAGTACTTATATGCACATGCTCATGAGCTACAGTGGCTTTAAAGGTACAACAGGCACACTATGATCTACATCTTCTTTCTCTGATAATTTTGTCATGCAAATGAAAAATGACAATCAGATAGGCATGCAAATTATATAAACACATAAACAATAACAATTATGTCCAGATTGCTGTGTATCTATGATTAGGACTTGAGATATGACCTGACCTCTGTATATAATAATCAGTACTGGATTTAGCAACAGGGACAGTTACTGGGGAGTGCTCTTCATTAAGAACTTCAAGGATACTTTCAGGAACAGGAACAGAAGATGAATTGTTCTTTGGAACAGGAACATTTGATAGCATAATCAGAGAATTAGTCTCCATTAAAGATGCTGTAACACCGGCTCGGACATCGGCAATAAATGTTTCCAATTCTGCTTAATTCCATTCCTTGTGAGTCAATTATGTACAATCTCAGTTCCTCACATATATGTTTCACAAGTCCTACTGGATCAAAACCTTTTGCTGTCTGCATCCTCACTATCTCTCCTTCTTTTAATGGTTTAAGAGGTTTGTTGGTTTTGTCATAATGGAATTTCTGTGACAAACACTTTTTCATGAGTTGGGCTTTTACTGCTTTGTTGTTTTTAGCACCTGAAATCAACAAGTTCTGACTGATTGGTAGTCTAGTTCTGGTTTGTCTCAACATAACTCTCTGAGCAAGTGAACCAAGAAGATTGTCTCGAGGAATGTTTCTGAGATTAAGCAAATTGAGAAAAGTATTGTTTTTGTCTCTTTTGGATTTCTCCAACAACTGTTTCGTACTTTGAACTGCACTTTCAGCTATGCCATTAGATTGAGGATACTCAGGACTGCTAGTGACATGAACAAAGTCCCATGTCTCAGCAAATCTGCTGAACTACTGACTTGTAAACTGTGCATCATTGTCAGAAATGACTTTGTGCAGACTACCATGGACAGAAAAATTATTCTTCAATTTCATAATGACGGAACTGGAAGTTATGTTAGGAAGTAGGTCAATCTCAAACCAATTTGAATAAGAGTCTACTAATACCAAACAATATTGACCATTCCATTAGAAAATATATTTGGCTACTGTCGACTGAGGTAGTTCAGGAATCTGGTTTAGATAAAGTGGTTCTTTTTGTTGATTTGGTTTAATACTATCGCAAATAGAACAAGTTGAGATTTCCTTCTGAATATCGTTTGACATAGAAGGCCAAAATACCTAGTCCTCTTGCCCTTCTTTTGGTAAAATCAGTTCCCAAGTGAACTCAGTGCAAGATTTTAATGTACTTTTATTGCAAGGATTTTGGAATTACCACTTTTGGACATTTCACAATGATACCATCTTCCATCAAAATCTCGTCTCTGAGGAAAATACTTCTGCATGTCTAGTGGTAAACATAATTGTTTTGCTGGCCATCCATGACTGATAAAATGTTTCAGTTTCTGGAGAATTGGATCTGAAGCTATGTGATTTCTAAGCTCACCAAGACATGTGGAAGAAAAATTTCTGACTTTCATGATTTCATAATCAGCATTCCCATTGTCATGCTGGTTAGTGGTTTGTCTGGGTGGTTGGTATAAAGTATCAGCAAAATAAAGAAGTTTGCCTTTTTTGTAAACCATATTGAAATTGTCCTTTTGCAATTTTAACATCATGTGTTGCAATCTAGCTGGAGCTGCATGCATTGGTTTTCTCAAAATAGTAATCAGAGGTTGGTCATCAGTCTCAATCTGGATAGGTCAACCATAAATATAATCATTTAACTTTGAACATGCAAACACTATTGCCAAAAGCTATTTTTCAACTTCTACATACTGCATCTCAGTTTAGGTTAGAGTTCTAGATGCATGGGCTACTGGTCTGCTCACTTGAAGAATTACTGCACCAAGACCATATTTTGAAGCATCACAAGAAAGAGTTACTGTTTTATGAACATCATAATATCTCAAAGTGGGTGGACTGGAAATGTTCTGTTTCAGGACATCAGATACTCCTTGGTGTTGTTCCAAATGAGACCGAATTACATTTTTGCATGTCATCTCTAGTAGCAATGCTGGAAGCTCACAAATCAGGAAAGAACTTGCCTAAATAGTTGACTATGCTAAGAAAACATTCTAAAGATGTGGCATTGTTTGGAGCTGCATCTCAAGAATTGTAGCTTGCTTTTACAGATCTAGTCATAAGCCTAAACTGGTAAACAAATGACCCACATAAGTAATTTCTTTCAGCCTGAATTTACATTTCTGAGGATTCATTTTAAGATTCACCTCATGAGCATGATCTAGAACTTTCCTGAGGTTTCTATCTTGTTCAGGTTCACCATTGCCTCTGACAAGAATATCATCACAACAGCACAGGGGTAGCCTGAAAAAAATTGCTCCATTGCACATTGGAAAACTTCAGTGGCAGAATTTATTCCAAATGGCATTCTCAAAAATCTGTACCTTCTAAATGGTGTACTGAAAGTGGTTAGCTAGGAACACTTTTGATCAAGCAAAATTTGCCAAAATGAACTTTTTGCATCTAAGACAGAAAAAACTGTGGCATTTGGCATGTGAGAAGCTACTTCTTCAACTGTATGCATAAGATAATGAGGTTGTTTGAGTGCTTTGTTCAAATCTCTTGGATCGGTACATTTTGAATGTCATCTGAGCTTTTCTTATGAGCTACTACCATGGAGGATACCCATTCAGTTGGTTCTTCTGCTGGACAAATTACTCCTAAATCCGCCATTCTGTCTAGCTCTGCTTTTACTCTGTCCTGAACTGCTAGTGGGACTTTCCTTGATGGTCTGACAACTGGGCTTACCTTGTGGTCTGACTTCAAGGAGTACACAACTGGGAGTTTGCCAAGCTTGGCTTTGAAAATATTAACATATTCAGAAAAAATATTCTGTGTGAAACCTGCATTGTCATTCATGCACACATGGTGGATTTCCTTATTAAATGAAATCAGTCCCATTTTCAAACTATCTATGAGGCCTAACAATGATTGCACGCATCTTTTGACCATGTAAAACTGCAAGTCATAGCTGTTCCTAGCAGAATAGCATGAAAACACTACTGAGCCTTCAGTTTGAATCTCTTTACCACCATAAGCAACAAGCTTTGACAAATACAGTTTTTCATCAGCTTTTACATTAGCAAACATTTCAGCTGACATAACATTGCACTTTGAACCAGTATCAACTTTGAGCTCTACAGATCTCCCATTAATCAGAACAGTACAAAATACTTTGCTCTTTGTCAAAAAATCTACTGTATTAACCTTTTCTTCAACCACAGAAACACCATCAACATAAAAACTAGGATCTCAGCTTTCTATTTGGTCAACTTGCTTCTTTGAATGTTCTCACTTAATAAAATAATGTGCCTCTTTAGATTTACAAAACTTTCTGAAATTATTCCACTTGTTACATCTTTGGCATTGCTGGCCATGAGCTAAGCACTTCTTTTGTTTAGGATCATGACTGCCTCCACAATTATGACAGTTGACTATGAAGTTTACCATGGATTTTGTTAATTCACCCCTCAGTTTTGCTGCATGCGCCCTGGGTTTTACTATAGCTGCCCTGGGTTTCATTGTGGGAGTGTCCCCCTTTGGCTTATATCGCTTAACTTTGTGCTGCATACTATCAACATTCATGCTGGAAGAAGCTGCAAGCATGCTCTTCTCATCAGTAAGCATGTTTGTGTGCTTATATATCTGACAAATCTCTATGGCTTTTCTTAAAATTAAATCACTGTCTTGAAGCAAAATGTTTCTCACTGCATCATTATTAACACCCTGCACAAGCCTGTCTTTTAACTCATCTCTCAGATTTATTTATTTTTATTTATTTTACATTTGTTGACCGGGAGAGTCCGACTGGATACATGTCCATTTTCAGCAGAGGCCCGGGGAAAAAGCTCCACAGATTAAGAACAAACAAGTATGGGATTTCTACATAGCAAGCAAGTATTCATAGGAAAACACATGATTTAACAAGATTCCAAAGTTTTAAAGTTATAAAGTGCAATATTCATTCCATAGTTTAAGTTAGAGGTTTCCAGTAATAACATTGACTGAGACAAATGCAAGTAAAAGGGGGTTGGGAGTGGATGTTAGGGTTAGTTTTGTGAGAAGTGGTTGGGTTTAAAGTTGGAATGTGTATAATTGTGGACTGTTGGTGTGTGTGTTCGCAGGTGAGGCGCTATAAGGAGGAGTCACAATTCTTCTTGAAGGGATAGAAGTGAAAGGGAGCATGAGAGTGGGTCAGAGACTGTGTATGATATGGGTCAACCTGATGGGTAGCAAGGGCATAGCCATGCAAGTTTTAGGTGTTCTTTTAGTAGCTTTTTGAATGTAACCAAAAAATGGTATTTAAAAATGTTGTATAAAACCATAATAAATAAATAAATGAATACATAATAAATAATGCTAATAAAAATATCCACTAAAAGTTCATTTAATTTACAATATTATATTCAATTTAAAAAATATATATGTATATATAAACAATTCTGAAAAATCTCCAAAAATCTCAAAAAAAAATCTCAAAAAAGTTGATAGGCCAAATACCATTTTTAACATTTTATGATTTTTTGATGTTTGTGCCAGGGGTCTTTTGTTTTGGTGTATATGTGGTTTAAACAGCACGTTTTCAATAACATGCTTCAAACTTTCTGTACACTATTTCCACCAGCAAAGAGTTAAAATCCGTATTAATTAATGGCCAGCCTATAGGAATCTAAAAGTAATTAACTGAACAACTAGATTTGTTATTTAAACTGAGGATGCATGTAAAAACACAGATTCTGATGAAGTCTCCTTACTGGAGATGAAAGCGCTTAATCTGGATGTTTTTTATCATTATTTTCAATTTTTATTAGTAATACAATAAACTTCGAATCATCTATTGGAACTGTGGTGCATCATTGAAGGATTTTTTACCCCTATAACGGAGGAAGCCTTTATTGGTATTGGACTGCGCCTATACTTCCTTTTTGTGGTTTTTGTGTCATTTTGGTTAATTTTAACACAGTCAAAAAATGTGTTTCCAATCTGCATTGTGTATTTGCTCACACCTCCAACATATTCCCTTTGTGGAAAAATTAATTTTAGTAATTCTATCTGGAGTTACGACTGTTCTGTGCAAGCATTTCCAATTAAAAACTTTCCAGTATTGTGTAAAGGACTTATGTTTTATTGCTAATAAAATATTTGATTTAATTTCTTCAGTTAGCTGTAATAAGTTCCTTTTGTTATATAATTCTAATATGAGGATTTGGGTGTTGTTTTCTAATTTATCAGTATCTTGTAAAATTTTGAAATACTATTTCCCATGTCATAATCATTATATATGTAGGTATTTTCGTAAGTTTGGGTATTTCTTTAAATGATGAATTACTAATTATTCTGCATAAATCTTGCAAATATATCAGAATGCTTTGCATAGTTAGTCAATCTTGTTGTGGAATTTTGTATGTTGTTTCTATTGTTTACATATACAAAACTTTTAGTTCTTTGATACATTGAAACCAACAAACAAATAATTTCTGTTCCCATGAATTAATTATTTCTCTGTATATTTTATGTGGATAGCTCTTTGTAACTGTGAATGATGTTAAAAGATCAAACCAGATTTTTAAATCTATATTTACATTAATAATTTTCCTAAATGAATCAATGTAATAATTAATCATATGAGTTTTAGTGGGCTTAGTTGTGTTATACTGCATACTAATGCATAATATGTGCCATGGCAAATTGTTTTTATCTATTTTAATTTTTTTTGTAAACCAAATGAATTTATTGATATTACAATTAGTAATTCTTTCCAGTTTGCAGAATAATTTGGACTTATCCAATCTGAGATCATTTTAAATATTGATGCTTTTATATATGTTTCTATATCAGGAAAGTTTAATCCTCCCTGTTTCCATAGTCTGATATAATGTATTAAAGTTATTCTGTTTCTTTTGGGAAACCATATAAATTTTATTAGACATGAGTTTATTTCTTTGAGTATATTCCTTTCTGGTAGCAGTTGTATTGCCAAAGCTATGTATAGAATTTTGGATAGTAAAACCATTTTTATTAACTGTAGTCTATCTTCAAATGTTAATATTATTTTGTTCCACTTTCCACAGAGATTTTAATTGTATTGATGATATTATTGCAGTTTTTTTAGACTAATTCATTATTATCCTTGCATAACTCAATTCCTAGATATTTTAAGATAGATACTTGTTTCCCTATAATGTGATTCCCTTTCGTCTGCAATTCTTTTTTTTAATTTAAAAATAAAATTTTTGATTTTAATTTATTAAAATGGAGTCCTGAAGTCTTGTAAAATGTGTCAATTAAAATATCTAATTCTTCTAATGTCTCTTTTGTTTTGGATAATGTTAATAATATGTCATCAGCAAAGAGCATTACTTTAGAATTATATTGTTCATAAACATCTACTCCTTTGATTTTTGTATTGTTACATATTGAATCTGCCGATATTTCAATAGCCAATGCAAATAGAGTTGGTGACAAGGGACATCGTTATTTAGTACCCTTTGTTATATGTATAGATTCAAAGGTGAAAGGACCTAGCTTAACATACGCTAAATTATTTGTATATATATTCTTTAGTAGATGAACAAAGGAAGGAGGAAATTCAAATAACACCAGAATTTTGAATAAATAGTCCCAATTTGGGGAATCAAAGGTTTTCTCTATATCTTACCCATTTATGAGTGTTTCTTTATTTTCTTTATTAGCATAATCTATAAGAGAAATTATTATTTTAATATTGTCATGTGTGTGTTTATGATATATAAACCCAGTTTGCTCATTATTTATTGTTTTGGATAGTGGCATGTTCATTCTGTTAGTTAATATTGCCCTAAATATCTTATAGTCATTATTAATAATAATAATAATATAGGTCTGTATGAGGTACAGAGGTTTGGGTATTTGTTTTCCTTTAAGATTGGTGTGGTTAAGGAATATGCCCAAGAAGGTGGTATTAAAGCCTGTGACTGAATTTCTAATAAAGTTTTATGGAAGAGGGATAGTATCGTTGAAGGAAAAGTTTATATATTTCCATTATTATGCCATCTGTAACTGGAGCTTTATTATTTTACCCTCTTTTATTATATCTGTAATTACTTTGTAGGATATGGGTGCTTGCAGATCTAGTGTTAATTGTTCTGGTATTTTTTTTATATTAGAACATTTTTCATCTAGATTAATCGATATGTATATTATATTTTAGGAAATGTCCCATATAGTAATTTCTATAGGCATCAAGAATGTCACCTTTATCCGAGACATTTTGCCCTTTCTTTTCATGGAAGATAGTTTTAATGTTATTAGCTTTTAATTGTATTTTGATTCTTGTGGATAAATTATGTAAATATTTGGGAGAAGTGGCCAAGGTATTAATTTTTAGTTTTTCTAAAGCTAAACTAGTTTTATGTGTTAGAATTTCATTGTATTTATTGTTTAATACTTCTGCTTTCTTTTTCATCTCTAAATCATTTTGATTTTTTTCAGCGTTTACTGACAAAAGCTTGAATTGTAGATCTAATAATTCAGAATCCCATTCTCTGATATTTTTTATACCAAGTTAGGGTTTTACCATATATGTAAACTTTTAATGAGTCACATATCATTATTTTATTTATCTCTGTGGTGTAATTAATATCTAAGAAGAACTGTAATTCAGATAACAACCAGGGTTTGAACTATTTAATTTTAGTCATATATGCTGGAATTCTGGAGTTAAAGATTAATGGTTTGTACCCATTTTGAAGTTTTATTATTAATGATTTGTGATCTGAAAAGGGGTAGGGAGTGATTGAGAAATTAATGATTTTAGAGTGTAAGTCATCGGCAGCAAATATTTTATCTATTCTAGTTTAGGTACCAAATCTGTGATCTTGATGGGAAAATAACACAGATTTATCTTCTTTAAATCTGAAAGTATCTACAAGATGAAATAATTCTACCCACTTGCTTAAAGCTTTTGATGCAGCAGATGTACGCAGCAGTCTTTCATTTGTAGTTTCAGAAATATCAAATATACCGTTAAAGTCTCCTCCTAATATTAAGTTGTCTTTATAATTATTGGAAATGAAATCCAAGTATTTTTTAGCAGTTCCTGTTCCAATGCCTGGGAACCGGTATAGATTGGCTAGGGTCAATATTCTGCTATTATATTTAACTATTACTAATGCCATAAGGCCTTCTTTATCTTCATACTTATAAATGATTTTTGGGTTAATCACATTTTTTTCCATAAAATTGTTATCCCTTTTGTCATTGTCTTATAAGTGGATTGCGCCAATATCATATATTCCTTAGGATTCCATTTGTAATTGTCATTTATTTTGAAATGGGTTTCTTGAAGGAAGACAATTTGTGCTTTGTTCAGTTTTAAATATTTCAGTAGATTTGATCTCTTGCTAGGATTGTTTAAGCCATTGATTTTTAAAGATAATAAAGTTAAATCCATCTTAGGTTATTTAGACTATGTATTTTCTGTTTTACTGTGACTATTAAACATTTTCCTCTGATAACTATAACATATATGTTTGAGCTTTTAAATGAAATTATCAGTTTTATACATTGAGTGTTTACCAATAAAGTAATGTTTTGGTCAGGCATACTAAAAATGTTTTTGTGAAATAAGAAATTTAAATTAATAAATGTTAACAAAACTAAGATCCGCACTAGCCATGGAATGAAAATCATTCCTAATCAGATGGATAAACCTAAGTCCATCAGATTATCACTCATACCTTGACAATCCAGAACATCTGAGCTCCATAAATTGAATTATCATATGGAGAATATTTGTAATAGGAATAAACAGTATTTATATTATTTTGAACAGATATAGTACTGTTGTATTTTAGACAGAATTCTAATACAATATAAATGTATGCTTATTGACTAACCAATTAATATTTACATGAAAGATAGATGACAAGAAATTCAATCATAGTAAAGTAGGATGTATCATGTATAAAACCTCTGTAAAAGATTGTAGCACACAGTCATTTAACATATTCACCCTTATTGATGAAGTCTTTCAAAACTTATTACATAATATAAATAAATGATAACAATATGTATACCTAATGTTTATAATACAATGTATTTTACTGGATATATCAGAAGTTATATTTCATTGTTTGCCAGCATTTAAGTAATGACTTTGTTTGTTGCTAAATTACTTAAAGCATCAAGTTTGTTTAGAAAGTTAGTGCATTTTAATTATCAGTGCATCCCTCTTCCCTCCATTTCCTACACATAAGGATTTTCATATCTGTCTTTTCTTATTATAAAATGAATGAAATTATAGGTTAAAAACAACAAATTCACTTATTGTGATTAGTGATTACAAGGTTCCTTTCCATATTCATAAATTGCCATTTTATGGCATATACTGAAAGTTTTTAGATTTAAATGGCAACATTCTATTTTGTATAATCAGCAAAGGTTAACCTGAGTGATTATTGTCAATTTAATACTATTTTTTCAGAATGTGATTGTTACATTCTGTAGATTTCACACTCAAGAAGCCAATGCCAAAAGACAAAAAAAGTTTATTGCAAAGCTTTCAGGTCACAAACACCCTTCCTCAGTGCTAATGAGGAAGGGTGTTTGTGACCCGAAAGCATTGCAATAAACGTTTTTTGTCTTTTAACATTGGCTTCTTGAGTCTGAATTCTACTATTGCTTCTTTACTCCATTTATTGCAGGACAAACTGTTTTGTGATTGTTACATTCTGTGACATTCCTAGTTCAGGCTTCTGTAGTTACCCTTGAACAACTTTTTTCAGTTTGATGTCGTGTATAAAAAATTAGTTACCTTGGTAATAGTTTAAGTATTATGTATGGTCTAGATGGGTTAAAAAAACACAATTCAAGTTAAAGAAATTATATGACTTGTTATGCACATTTACTTATATGAAAAATCATCATGCCTCCCCTTGATGTTCAATATAGTGTATGTAATTTATGATGATTTAAAACAGTAGTGTTATTATAAACAAGCCCATGCTATTAAACTGAGTGTATATTGTCAATTTAATACTATTTGTTCAGAATATGATTGCTACATTCTGTGACATTTCAAGTTCTGGCTTCTATTGTTTCTCTCGAACAACTTTGTCAGTTTGATGTCATGTATAAAAAATGAGTTACCTTGGTAACGGCTTAAGTATTATATATGGTCAAGATGGGTTATAAAATCTACAATTCAAGTTAAAGCAATTACGTGACTTGTTATGCATGTTTACTTATATAAGAAAATCATCATGCTTCCCCTTCATGTTCAATGTAGTGTGTCATTTATGACAAGTTAAGACAGTAGAGTTATTATACATAAGCCCATGTTATTAAATCCTGTCTTTAATATTCAGCAGACTGCTTCATCTTATATGACGATTATATATTTTATGTCTAGATTTACTAAAATCATACATTACATAACTACTGTGTATGTGGTTTTGAACATTTGGAATGCTTTGGTTTATATTCATCAAGTAAAAAATAATTAAAACAAGTTTAAGTGCCTGGAATTATTTTCTGACCTGGCTGTGAGTCATTTGCAAGTCATTTGAGCCAGTCCAGTATATTCCTTCATTACTGACTGTGCACCTCATGGTTTTGACTTTGGATCCCATTCTGACATCATGTCACTCATCTTGCATATTCAAATAAGATGATGAGGCTTGGGTGTTCATTAAAGATGATTATTATATACAAACACATCAGGATGGATGACTGGAACAGAAAACGTAAACAAACTAACTGACTGTTACACACATACATGCTTTCACTCCTGCTTACACGTAATGGCACTTTGCTTGCACATGCTTAGTACTTATATGCACGTGCCTTGAACTACAGTGGCTTTAAAGGTACAACACACACAAACTGTGATCTACATTTACCTCATCTGTAAAGTCTCATTTCCTTACAAGGAACATTTTAAGGAAGACTTCATCAGATGGAGCATTGCACTCTAACAATGTATGACCACTAAAGAGATCATCATTAGTATTCTGGTATGATTTGTTTGATCTGTTTTTTTTTTTTTCTCATGACTCACATTGTTACTTTCTGTATAGCAATTATAAATAACTACCTAATTTCTCACAGGAACTGAAACCTGAAGGATTGTGCTGAATATTACTTTTTATGTCTTGTAGTTGAGAAAAAGGATACATTACCTGCCTGTTATTACTGCATGGCTGCAGTCGGCATCACTTTTCTCATACTGGTAACTGTGTCAAAAATACTGCTTCTGCTGTGTAAGTAACTGGCAAATTTACTGCATTACATATCATTTTTTGTCTCAGAGCAATCTAACAGCTCTTTATGTTGTACATGAGTGCACTATAATTAACTGAAGGAAACATCTTGATTTAACCTAAAATAAAATATCTGATTATAATGTCTGTAGAGTTTACAAAATGTACTGCATTGTCTTGTCAGTTTTAAAAGTGAGAGTAACATGATCATGAGATCCTGCAAAGCCACCCACAAAGCCTATGCCATAACATGTAGCCTATGGGGTATTAGCCTATGATGCAGGAACTTGTGTTTTAAGAGTGCCCTTAGGTTAGTTGTCATGATAAAAAAGAAACCTTGTTTAAAATAAACACAGGAATCTTAGCATATGCTAGATAATGAAACAACCATTTAAGCTTTTTCTTTGATTATAGACCTCAGCTACTGTCTGTAAATATCAAAATACCTTCAGTCACGCTACATATCAGAGGCAGTACTCAACACATTTCAGTAAATAAATTGTATTTGCTCTGTATTTTTGTACATAACTTTTCTTTGCAATTCAAACTGCTAATTCCTTGTACAATGGAGCTTTTCTTCCCAGACCTCCACTGAAAATTGGTTCTGTATGGTCCAGTGGACTTTCACAGTAAAAAAAATGCAAATAAATAAATAAATGAAATATAAGGCAAAAATCTGGACATTCTGTGAAAATCTGGACTGCTGAGAGGAATGCTTTTGACTAGCAGAGCACATTTTTCTGATTTATGTTTTAGATGTTTTTTAAGTAAGACGGATATTAGATTATGAACATTATGCATCTGAAATTCTCCAGGTGCAACTGACACTAGGTAAGACTGCAATCCAAATTGTAGCTTGCTACAGATCCCCATCCATGCCCCAAGATTCTCACTACACCTTTCTAAACATACTGGAGAATATTAAGATAAAACCAAACACCCTAATACTGGGTGATTTCAACTACCCTGCCATTAATTGGGAAAACTACTCGGGTACCAACACCTTTCCCCAACGGTTCTTGGAATTCATAAATTCCAACGCCCTGGATCAACTAATCCATTGTCCCACCAGGGGCTCCAATATCCTAGACCTGGTCATTACCAACATGGGAGATAGATGCTCCACACCAGTGGTCACCCCCTCATTGGTCAGGTCTGACCATAAGCAAATCACCCTTGACATCCACATCCCACCCCCACCCCCCAGTAAGGAAACCTCCTTAAAAAAACTTCTCCAAAGCCAACTTAAAGCTACTGAAGTCAGAAGTGACAAACTTCACAACACCCACGCAGACGGGATCTGGAAGTTTGACTGCAGAATCCTACACTAAGGCACTGTACGAGCACATCCACTCGTGCATGAATCATGCCATCCCAAATAGAACCAAGATGCTATTCTCCAAAGAAAGGAAGCCAATCTGGTGGTCCCCTGCTATAAACAAACTATACAACAGAAGGAAGAAACTGTTGCAAAAAAGAGGAAAATCCCAGGATGCAAAAAACTCCCTCACCAGCCTCAGTAAGAAGCTGAGATCCCTCATAAAATCCTCAAAAGCTAGTTACGAAAATAAAATTGCCAAAGATTCCAAAGACAACCACAAGGCATTTTATAGTTATGTCAAGAATCTAAATGGCAATGCTCAGATCTGCTCTGAGTTACACCAGAATGGCATTAAATATACTGATCCCAAGGATATTGCCAATACCCTGGCAGATCGATTTAGTGCCAACTTCACCCCACCCTCACACCCTAAAGGGCCCATCTCAATACCAAAAGACTGCCAAATTCTGATAATCACAGCCACACAGGTAGAAACTGCAGTCTCCAAAGCTAAGAATACAGCATCCATGAGACCAGATGACATCCCAGGCTGTGTACTACATGAACTACAAAATGAACTGGCACCTCACCTAAATGTGATGTTTAATCATAGCCTCACCTCAGGCTTCATGCCCACTGAGTGGCACACAGCTACAGTTATCCCGCTTCACAAGGGAGGATCCACCTTGGATCCTGGGAACTACCGTCCCATCAGGCTGACAGGCCTGATTTGCAAGGGCATGGAACACATTATCATGGAACTTATAAACAAAGACATTGGCAGCCTTCAAACACTAGATCCCACCCAGTTTGGGTTTGTGAAGGGCCGATCTTGTCTCCTGAATCTGATTGACTTCTTTGAATCAGTCTCCAGAGCTGTGGACGAGGGTAAGGCAGTCCACGCAGTCTATCTGGACCTCGCCAAGGCCTTTGACACCATCCCCCACTCTGGAATCATAGATAAACTTACTAAGCTGGGCATAAATCCCTACGTCACTCGATGGGTTGCTAACTGGCTTACTGACAGAACCCAGACAGTAAAAGTAGCTGACTCCAAATCCAGCTCCAGACAAGTGACAAGTGGAGTACCTCAGGGTTCAGTCCTGGGATCACTCTTGTTTGGCATCTACATCTCTGAAGTATAGGCCAACACTAAGGGACTCTGGCTATCAAAGTTTGCAGATGACTGCAAACTGGGAGCCATTATTGAATCCCCAAATGATGTGGATATTCTACAAAAGGGCCTTACAGAAACAGATGCCTGGTGCCAGAGCCATGGGCTCAAGCTTAATGCCAAGAAATGTATAGTTATCCCCTTTGGAAAAAAACATGTACCCATGAATTACCACATAGGTGGCAGGACACTAAACATCGAAAGTGTGATGAGAGACTTAGGGACACAGGTGGACAGTGGTCTCACTTTCGATAACCACTTGCCACAACAGTCAGGAAATCTTTCTATGTGGCCCACCTCATCACTAAGGGCTTTTTATCCAGAAAAAAGGAGGTCATTGTCCCACTGTACTCATCCCTCATTAGACCCATTATAGAGCATAATGCCCCATGTGGTATGTACCTCACAAGACATCTGCAACAGCTTGAAAGGCCACAGAAATACCTCTCTAAAAGAATCACAGGCCTAAAGCAGATGTCATATACTGACCGTCTAAAAAAACTCCAGCTATACTCTGTGGCATATCGTCTACTCAGAGGTGATCTCTGCTTAACATACAAGGCCATGTCAAACCCTGAGCTGTTGGACATGCTCCACTTAAAGAAATCCCAATCCCTCTGAGCCACATGCTCCAGGGATCTAAACCTTGTCATCACAATGAACAAAACATGCTGGAGGGATAGGTTCCTGACCCAGAGACTCCCCATACTCTGGAATAGACTGCCCATACATATCAAGCAGAGCGCCTCTTTGGCCCTCTTCAAAAGGAACCTTGATGATTGGATGGGAGATAGGAAATTCACCCCAGGGATCATGTCAGTCATCCTGCTAGACAGGGGCCTGGAGAAGTAAATATCGTGGGAAGAAATATCCAGGGAATTGTTATGGCTAGGCTTGCATAGGCCCTAGGGCCGATAGCCTAGTACCAACCTATGAACAAGCTAACTTTTAGACACTCCAGTGTTACTGACAAGTAAACATAAAGCTTTTCTCTGCATGCCTCCTCTGAAAATGGAATATGCCAATATCCCAGTCATGAAGTTCAAACAAACAATTAAACAAGTACATAAATGGCAGTCATCTCAGGCAACATAAGAGCTATCTATGTCTTGCGCAGAACAAATTTACTTCCTGTTAATGAGACCTTAAATACCTGTGAGAGTTCTAGTATAGTGAGAAAACTGCTGGCTGTGTGGAGTACAATGATGCAACTCTAGCCATCATCTAGTTAACAGTAATTCAGGTAGAATCACAGAGGAACCAGCAAGGGAAGGATGAGTTATGAGCTGTTACCTGTGGGTCTATATTATAAGAATGACGTTTTACAACTTCGAACACCATATGGGCGACACCATATGAGCGAAGTTGTAAAACATCTAAATCAAAATAAAAAACGTAAAAATAAAAGAAAAACCTACCTAATCATGCTGAGCAGGGGGACAAGCACCCCTGCACCCCCCCCCCCGCTACTTAAATATACCAACTACGAGATTGCACTACATTGAAGTAAAGGGAAGAATTCCCTACAATGATCTCTGTTCACACTTGCGAGGTTTTAAATATTCGGCCATATAGTGTCACCCATATGGTATTCGACTATTTAAAACTTTGTTCTTATAATATAGACCCATTACCTGCTTGTCACTTCCAGTTATGAGGCAGAAGTACGTCATAGACCTCATCATTCACTTAATGAATTTCAGGAGAAGACTCGAGTACTAATTTGAAGTCTGCAAAGACAGGATGGCAGGACTGTCTGAGGGACTTGGTCACTCACTGAAGTGTCTGATGGTCTCCATTCTTCATCTATTTAATGGTTTACTCCTGACTGCTGGCATGGCATCTATGATGGATAATTCGAGAATAAACTAAAATCCCTTAATTGGAAACAGAGAGAAAGAGTAACAGCAATCACTGAGAAGATTGGCAAATTTGGTGAGGGGGTGCAAAGAAAAAAAAGCAATGACAGAAACATGAAGGCCAGTGTCTCAGCAATAGCACCACCGAGTGAGCAAAAACGCATGAGCACACACAGACATCGACTCGCCTACACAAACACACACAAGTGCACACACACACATGCACTCACAAGCATAATTTTACATATGCAGAGGTTCTAAAAAAGACAACCATGGAAGCCTCGTCTGTATCTCACAAAGCCTCTAGCTCAACAAAAACAGAACCTCATGCACATAATGTGTAACATAGATCTCACACTGACCATGGCAAATTCATAAATCAAACATACAAAGTCACCATAATGTGAACTGGAGGAGAATCTATACTACTACAAAACAAAAAAAAAAAAAAACAGATACCACACAGAATTTGCAAAGAATCTGTAACAATGTCATTCTTACCTAGGGCCAATATTAGGGACCTATTAACTAGGTTAAAAGAATTTCAACCTCTCAACTGACCTTGATTTTATCTGCGGTGGTGGTGCTGCGGTAGCGTTGTCGCCTCACAGTTAGATGCTGCCCGTTCGATTCTCAGTTAGAGCATCTTCTGTGTGGCAACATGCGTGAATGGGCATTCCTTCGTTGAAGGTTGTGCATTAGGCCCGGCAAGCCAGCACGTAAAAAAATCTACTGCCAATCATTAGTGGACCAGAGTTCCGCTGTGGCGACCCCTAATCGGGAAAAGCTGAAAGACAACCTGACCTTGATTTTATAGAATTCCCTGATTTTTGCCTTATATTTTCTCCATCCCTTGAACACTGTTTGGCTTTCTTGTAAATCGCTGAGGATAATTACCAATTACCAAAACCTGATTTTAGGGTATACCCAATTACTTTGTTGCAAATCTGATGGAATAGTTGGCAAAGTCTCAATATTTGTAAAAGAATACCTAATGCACAGACATCAAGAAAACAAATTGGGACAAAAAAGTACAATAAAAATAATACATAGAAATATTATTAAAAATAATATTATAATGACCTCATACAAAGCTTTTATGTCTTGTAAAAGCATAAGGATTGGCTCACTAAACTCTAGGATGCAAAGAGCTCTGGAAGTATAATCCTCATGGCTACAGAAGTCTAATTATTAAGGCTATGGGTTTATTTATTCAAACACTGGCAGAGACTAAAGTACTTAGTATCCAGTAAATAAACCAGATAGTAACTTGTTATGTTAATCAAAACTATTTGGAGCAAGTAATGTGAAATTCAGTAAGCGATAACACCTAATATATGATGCTGAGAGACCTGGATTCTTTCTGCTCTGCGCCCACAGTCATACCATCTGTAATTAATGCTGGTTATGATACCAGCTTCCCTATGTGTAAATTATATGAATGATCATGTTCTAACTCCCGCATCATAACTGGTCAAATGTAGTTTTATTTGCAGGTCTAATTCTTGACAGGTAAGCACTATAAGATCTCTGTGTGAGAATGCTGTGAGCTTTACTGGGATGTTTGTATTTTGTGCAAGGGTACATAACTATGGAATGAGTGGATATAAACTGAGTGTGGGAGCTGCCCTCCAACTTAAAGGTACAGGTGGACATACCCCATGCAAACACTCATACTTTCATCAGACTGGGTGATGTGTAGGTCGGTGAAATCTCGACCATTCATTGTGGAAGCCATTATACAATCATATTTAACACCAAAATAAATGCCAGCCATAAACACACCATCCCTCTCAGACTTTACAAAGGAAAACAATGACTAAATAAATGGTGCACATTTATTTATGTTTATTGATCAAGTTAGTCCCACTATGCATAGTCTATTTTTTGGGGGGATAACAAAAGGTGGTAGTTAAACTAAATAGGGGTAATATAACAGGTCATTTGAAGACTTTCTCTACTCATGTTGACTTTGGAGGAGCAGAGGAGAGAGGTAGGTGATGCAACTAACAACAGAGTAATGGATGCGGAAGTGATAATTAATTAACTCAACAGAGACAACTTAGAATCCATTGTGCTGATGAGAATTGCCATAAAACTGTAACCCATTCCCAGTCAAAATGAAAACTAGTGATCTAGAGGCAGTCAAAGGTATGGCAGGCTGAAACTGGAAGCTGAGTAGTGTGATAATGAATGCCAAGCATCTCGGGAAATGAGCCAGTGACGGAAGTACATAGAGACCATAGGAGAGTGAATGCAGAAGTGGTATGGAGAAATGCTGGGGAGACAGCAGATACTCTGGGACAAAACTGCCGAAATTTCACAACAAATGAGAGATAGCACCCAAAAGAGTGGCATTTTTATAAACTGTAGTCTTCCTGTTGGAACTAGTTATATACGATTTAAGAGGAATTATGCATTTTCAATAAGAATCCAAGTTTGACGTGTCTTTTCAGAGATATCATATTTTGGAAAGGACTATATAAATAAACAATAACAAACAAGTTGATTATTTATTTATTTATTTGTATTTATTGACCTTTAATTACAGGGAAGTCTAACTGAGTTCAAGCCCATTTTCAGCAGAGGCCCAGGAAGAAACATTCCAAATTATTACAAAACATTTTATGAGCAATAATTTTACAATATTCGAAAAATAAAACAAAACATCTGCAGTTTAAATAATTATAACAAGTTAGACATAATATAAAAACATTGGTCAAGAATCAATGCAAGGTACGTGACAATCATTTAATATTTAGAGAAATTTTACAGAGTTTGTAGAGAAATTAAAGGTAAGTTAGTCTAATACAAACAGGAATTGCAATATGAACTAAGGGAAAACAGGCTTATGGTATATTTAGAGAGAAAGTCAGGGAAGGGAATTAAACAGCAGTAAGGAAGTAAGTGATAAAGGGAGTAAAGAGGTATAAGGAATGAAATGGTACTTGATCACATTTTGGGATATAGTTTATCCTGGTTTTGAGCAAAAACAGAGCCAGATTTTAGTCAGGAAGTCTTTCAGATTGGTTTTGAAAGATGGGAGGGAGCATATAGTCCTAATGGATACAGGTAATGAGTTCTAGGCCTTAGCAACCTTGTATGAGTACAGACAATGCCCAGCAGAGTTGCTAGATTTTTAGAGAGATAGGAGTTTTTGGTCACTGGATTGCAATAATCAACTTAGAACATAGCTGCGTGGAATGTTTTTCAGTGCTGGATGGGCAGATGGATGATGGATAATTTTATATGTGGCAAGAAGTTGTGTATATGTTAGTTAACGTGATAGTTCTTACCAGTTTAGGTTTCTCAGTGCTATACAGTGGTAGGTTCTGAAAGGGGTATGTGCTGCAAATTTAGCAGTCTTGTTATAGCATTGCTCAAGTTTTAATTTTTGTGAAGCCTGGAGGTTAGTAAGGATGGGAGCAACATAAAGAAGAGTGGATATGAGTTAAGAAGTGATAAGTGTGGCTTTAGTTGTGTCAGTGAGAAAGTTCTGGGCTCTGTAAAGCATCCCTAGTTTTTGATGAATTTTTCTTATGCAATTTTGTATATGCAGGTCAAATGTAAGATTATTATCCACTATCATCCCTAATAGTTTGCTATGAGACGTGATGTCAGTAGTTGTATTATCAAAAGAGGACTTTAATTTTTTTTTTAATGAGAGAGTGATTTGGGTCAAAAAAGGTAGTACTGTGGTCTTTTTTGGGTTGAGCATGAGTTGTGAGTTATGAAGCCATTTTTCAGTGGCTGTTAAAATTTCCAGAGTAATTTTTGGGAAGTGTACCATGTAGTCAGAAGTGCAAATAAGAGTGAAATCACCTGCATATTGTGTTAGGGTGGCCTGTTGTGTGAAAGTATAGAGGATGTTGGTGAAAATGTTAAAAAGGAGGGGACCAAAGATAAAGCCTTGTGGTACACCAGTGGTGACTGGGAGGTAAGGAGAGAGCATGGAGTTCCATTTTACTGACTGACACCTACCAGACAACTAACTATTGAACCACAGAAGAGTGGAGACCTAATGAGGGCATTTGAAGTAGATGTTTGCTGTGACAGATGTGTCAAAGGCTTTAGACATGTCTAAAAATAAGGAGGAGATGAGTTTGCCATTATCTCTAGCTTTATTGGCAGTATCTATATAGGTTAGAAGGGCACTGCTAGTACTATGGGAAGGATGGAAGCTATGTTGTGTAGGGAACAGGAGTTCTTCCTGCAGGAGATAGTCTAGCAATTGTTTCTGAATGCATTTTTTAAGTATTTTGGCAAGGCGAGACAAGATTGCTATAGGTCTAAAGTTACTAATGTCTGTTGAATTTCCTCCTTTGTGCAAAAGTTTAATGTGTGACTTTTTCCAGAGAGATGGAACATGGGATTCCTTGATAGACCTTTTTATAATAATTGAGACAGGACAGTCATACCTCTCAACTGTCCAGATTTTCACAGAGTAACCAGATTTTTGTCTCATATTTTAGGGCTGTTTCTCCTAGAATTTGTGGTTTTCTGACAAATCACTAGCTAATCAATAAGGACTGAAGTGAGAAAATAATGGCAGACATTTCAGTTTCTGACTCCTTAACCTTCAGACAATTCATGGTAATTCTATCAACATTCAAAGTCTGTAAGAGCAATATTTAAAAAGTGTCACTATTTTGGGGCCTTTGTCCCCCATTATTTATGGCTTTGTCCAGATTTCTTGCTCAAAGAAGTTGAGAGGTATGAGGATAGCTAATGTTACTGGCTGCTATTTTTAGGTACTTGCTTGGAAGGTCATCAGGTGAAGAAGAGCACAGTTTAATTTTGTTTAAGAGTAGTTTTATATAGGATGTGGACACAGGTTTGAAGGTGAAAGTGGATGTGGTGATACATGGCTGTTGGGCAGGGTAGGGTTTAGCTGTTGAGAAAACCTTGGTTAGAGATGCTATGCTATCTATAAAATAAGTTAAACTCTATTGCAGTTTTGAGTGGTGAGTTATTGGGAGAGGGGTTTGGGTTGAATTTTTGGCTGGGATGTAAGATTTCTTTAATGGATGTCCAAAAAATTTAGGGTTGGGTTTAGTATTATTCTGAAAGTTATTATAGTATCACTTTTTTGTCTTCATTTATTTTCTTTTTAGTATGACAGCTAAGAATTCTGAAGTTTTCAAGATATTGAGGTGTTTTATATCTTTGCCATTCTTTCATGCTTTTTCTCTATATTGCATTAGGATTCTACCATTTTTGGATAGCCAGATTGCATTATTTTTTCAGTCTCTTCCTTCTTGGAGGAGCAAGGCTATTTAGGAAATTTAGAAATTTAGAAAAGTTGTATTGAATTTAATTACAGCATCATCTAAGAGGAGAATTTTTAGGAAATTCCAGTTAATAGATTATAGTGTAGTAATGAACATTTCTGGATTAAACTAGAAAGGTTATGTGTTGTTTTACAAATATGTTGTTTATTATCCATCAATAGCCAATGATTTGCATATATTTAGAATTAAGTAGGAGAAGGCAATAATTTATTATATTCATGGGTTTTTAGGTTCAGAATTTCTAACTAAGCTTTATCACCCTATATTGATTGCAAATTAATAATATCCCTCAAACAGAAACTCAGCACCATGAGTCAGCCACTAAATTGAAATTTTGCAGCAGGATTTAACAACAATAACTGGTTTCAAGCACAGTAGTGTCATCTTCAGTTTAAATTACCTGCTAAATCTTGTCCTCCTTAGATAACATCTCAATCAGGTGATGAAACAGCTGATGTACTCCATCATACTGGTTGTTCCATTATCATAACTATTTCAAAAGCCACGAGGTCTGTAACATTTGCCAGATATAGAACTGTAATGAAAACTAATCTCCAACATTTAGTAATAACACAGAAAAAAATAAAGACCTACTTATTTATTAATTTATTTACTGACATTTGTTTACTGGGAAAGCCTGACTGAATAACTTTATACATTTTCAGTGGAGACCAAGGGGGATAAACTCCACAAATAAAAGAACAGAAGGTAAATTACATATACATAGGTGAAAACTGACATAATTTTACAATATCCTATAAATACCTAGATTAATACACACGATATGTATAATAAAACACATACACCATGATTAAAGGGTAAATACAATAGCATGTAGCGTTGAAAAGTGTTGACATGTTATAAGTGCAAGAGTTTATTAATCACTCATAAAACATAGGTCACAGTAGAGAAATTCAAGCAGTGGATAAGAAGGAGGAGAGAAATAGACTGGAGAGTGTGACACCCATGCCCTGGCCCAGCAATTAAGGATCCTCAGTCCTCATCACTAACACCAGTGAGGGGCATCTCATATAGGATGAAAGGATAACAAATACACACAGTAAAGTGCAATTTCCCTTAAGAATACACAGAGATCACAGTCAGTCTGGGGATGGTCGCTCCCTTGCTCTCCAGGTCCCCAATAAGACTCCCCACTGGCACAGCTATAGGGTCCAGATCTCAGCCAACTGGGCAAGCTAAAACCTCCAGCACCCTCTCTGTTCAACCAGTGCTTGGTGTCCCTGCCCAAGTAGCTGACACACACACTTTGAGATAAGAGTTTTATACAACCACACAGACACTCCTAGGGAAGGCTGGCACAGGTTCTCCAACTGTGCCCCTTTTACCCAGACTATATGGTGGAAATAACTGCCACCACCCAGCTAATATTTATCAAATAACCAAAGCCCCTTAAAAGGGTGTCCAATTATTACTGTGCAAAATTATTATCCAATTGGTAGTATAACTAAGCAGTCAAGGCTTATTGGAGTGACTTGGTACATGATCACTATATACATGCAATGTACTCTAGAGCTTAAATTATCTCTACACAAAACAGCCACAGTTAAAAGGGTTTACAAATATTTAATAACAAATAATTAAAAACACACAATACGTTTTACTACACAGTGCTAGTAAAGAGTTCAGAGATCACAGAGGAATACTTAAAATAATTCAGTAGTACAGTTCTAACATCAAAGAAAAGCACTTAGTCTAATAGTTCTAGTTTCTAGCTATTTCTGAGAGAAAACACAAGTCTAAGATAAACTTACATATAGAACACAGGCAAAGTGCTGATGAGCTGGATGGTCAAGACAAAAATTCTTCATGCTCTTTGATTCTCTCTGTTTTTAAAATCACATTCCTGGTTCACATTACATCATTCTTCACACTTCTCCTGGTTCCCAGTCTAACAGAAACTACATTTACATTCTTAACATCTCATTTTGTTATCTTGCAGCTGGTCAGGAAGCAGAGCAATAAAAATACATTTGCATGTTTAAATCTAGCAATTTAACTCTTGGTTAAAACAATAGAAAGAATGTCTTCATTTAGACATTTCGGCACTGTGTTTAGATCAAAGGGTCTCAACATGCTTTACTTGGTCAGCTTTCTGCCAGCAGAGTACAATGTTGTGACATTTTTTGATGTTCCACATCTAACAACAGTCTTTTCACATTTAGGAGACAAACCTGTGGCTTATATTACTACGTACAAATGACAGAATTATATACAAAATTCTATCTGGCTAGGCTGGCAGCCTTCACATTTCTTCACCCAATCTTCACATATCTACCCCCCTAGAGAACTCAAGCTAGTTTTTTAGGTGACCCTTGAGAAATGCTGCTTCAGGGAGTTAGGTCTATCTGAGTATACCTTACCCCATTCCCTGTCTTGAGAGCCCATCTGCATTGGCATTGCTAATCCCACTGTGGTGCTGAACAGACACATCATATGCTTGCAACCCCAGGCTCCATCTTAGCAGCTTGGCATTTTACTGGCTGGCTCTGTTTAACCATGTTAGGGGGTTGTGATCTGTCATAACAGTGAATTTCCTTCCATACAGATAAGGCTGAAGTTCTGCAGTGCTCACACTATGGCTAGACATTCCTTTTCTACAGTTGCATAGCATTCCTCCCTGGGTTGGAGCCTACGACTGAGATAAACCATTGGGTGCTCTTCTCCCTCTGAAGAAATCTGGCTAAGTACAGCCCCCACCCCATGGTTTGAAGCATCCACCTGCACAACAAATTCTTTGCTGTAATCTGGACTGGCTAACATGGGGGGTCCTCCCAAAGCTTCTTTAAGCATCTGGAATGCCTGCTCATATGCTGGGGTCCACACTACCTTATCTGGCCTGTTCTTCCTTGCCAGGTTTGTAAGGGGAGCAGCTATGGTACTCTAACTGGGGACAAACTTTCTGTAGTACCCTGCTGTCCATAAAAATGCCCTCACCTGCTTTTTGGTAACAGGTGCAGGCCATGTCTGAATGGCTTCCACTTTGGCAGGTTCTGGACTTATCTTACCACTCCCCACTCTATGTCCTAGGTAGGAGACCTCTGCCATACCCACCTGACATTTGCTCGGCTTAATGGTCAACCCTGCCCTCTGTAGTCTGCCCAGCACCTCCCTGACATGCTGAAGGTGCTCTGGCCAGGAATGGCTGTAGATGGAAATATCATCTAGGTAAGCAAGGGCAAACCCTCCTACTCCTACTAGGATATGATCTACCATCTGGAAAGTTGCTGGGGCATTCTTCATCCCAAAGGACATCTTTCTGAACTCATACAAGCCAAAAGGAGTCACAAAGGCTGACTTCTCTCTAGCACTGGGAGTCAAGGGCACCTGCCAGTAACCCTTGGTAAGATTAATGGTTGTAAGATACTTAGCCCCACCCAGCTGCTCTAGGGCCTCCTCTGTCCTAGGCATGGGGTAAGCATCTGACTCTGTGTGACTATTTAATTTCCTGTAGTCCACATAGAACCTGGTGCTGCCATCCTTCTTTGGCACAATCACCACTGGGAAGGCCCAGGGACTGTTGGACTCTTGAATCATCCCTAGTTCCAACATCTCCTATACCTCCTCCCTCAGAGTCTATTTGACTCTCTCAGGCACTCTATAAGGGGCCTGCCTAATAGGACGTTGGGGTCCTGTGTCCACCTGGTGCTGCCCCAGATGGGTGCACCCTGGTTTCCCAGTTAACATGTCCTCACATTCTTCAACACTGGTCTGATTTCTTGAACCTGGGTAGGCGATAACTTCTACCCCTTCCACTGAGGTGTCAGCCCGAGCTTCACTGAGGAGATCAGTCCCCGGATCTCCCTCAGACTCCTCCTGCAATCCACTGTAAATGCTCAGCACAAGGGCCTCAATATCCTGGTAAGGTTTCATAATGTTAACATGGTACAATTTGTGCTCCTGCCTTCTGCCTAGCAGTTCCATCATGTAGTTAACATCACTTATCTTTCTTACCACCTTGTAGGGTCCCTCCCAAGCTGCTTGCAGATTGTTGTGTCTGACAGGAATAAGAACCATTACCTGATGCCCCACAGCATACTCTCTAACTCGAGCATTCCTGTCATACCACGCCTTTTTCTGTTGGTGGGCTTCTGCCAGGTTCTCCTGTGCTAAGCCCATTAGTTCCCTGAGCCTTGTCCTGAGGTTTAGGATGTATGCCACAACAGACTCCTTGTGAGACTCACACTCAACTTCTCACTCATCTTGAATTAAATCTAGAGGTCCCCTCACCCTATACCCATACAGCAACTCAAAGGGTGAAAAACCTGTGGATTCCTGGGGAACCTCTCTGTAAGCAAACAACAGATGGGGCAAATATTGTCCCACTCCCTCTTAAACTGATCTGCAAATGCTCGTAGCATGGACTTGATTGTAGAATTTAACCTGTCAACAAGACCATTAGTCTGGGGATGGCAGGGGGTGGTCTTCATGTGCTTCCCCCCACAGGACATCCACAGAAAAGCCAGCAGGTCTGACATGAAATTGGCACTTCTGTCAGTCAGTATTTCTTTAGGGAAACCTACCCTGCCGAAAACCTCTAGCAAAGCATTTGCCACCTTCTCTGCCTCAATGGAGGACAAAGCCACTGCCTCAGGGTATTGTGCAGCATAATCCACTACCTCAAGGATATACTTTTTCCCTGTGGAACTTGGGGTACTCAGAAGACCCACAATATCCATAGCTACCCTTTGAAATTGCTCCTCAATCACAGGCAAAGGCATCAAAGGAGCTCCCACCTTGTCTCCTGCCTTGCCAACCTTTTGGCACTGCTCACAGGTTCTGCAGTACCCTGTTACATCTCTGGAAATTCCAGGCCAATAGACGTTCTGCATAATATGACTCCTTGTATGTTTTATGCCTTTATGACCTGCAAAAGGAATATCATGGGCTATGGCTATAAGCGCCAGATGGTAGGCTCTAGGCACTACCAACTGATGTACTCTCTTACCTTCTAGCTCTCCTTCAGGGGTCCACTCTCTGTATAATAACCCTTTGTCCCAGTATACAGATTCCCCCTTTCCATGAGAATCAGGTGCCTCCCTAGCAACCTGCCTCAGGCTTTGCAATGTAGGGTCTGAGAGCTTAGCCTGTCTCAACTCTCTCCTTGTAACCCTTCCCAGCTTCCCTTCCACAGATAGTCTGGCATCCTCTGACAGAGGCTCCTCACTGTCAGCCTGGGTACTACTACTTACCCCTACCTTTGCAGTCACTCTGTCCAAGGGACCATCAGTACCCCCAAGCAGCTATGGCTCACCTTCAGTCTCACTGCTACAGGGTAGCTCCCTCCCTGAAGTAACCACCTCACCAGTCCTGGCTGCAAATATTCAGTCTGTCTGGGTCTCCCTCAGGCTACCAGACCTGCATGCTTGTCTCCTAGCCTGACTGTGTGTAACTGCATAAGCATATGGCACTGCCTCATCCAAATCCTTCCCTAGCAGGACATCTGCAGGAAGGTAGTTTAGTACCCCTGTTGTCTCAAGACAACCTACTATTGGAATTTTGTCTTTCCCACTTACTGGCTCCCTCACCTTTTGTTCCCCACTTTGCCTCCATGGACACCTATATGCCACATGGCCCCACTGGTTGCATTCAAAACATTTAACCCTAGCTCCTGGACATGTACCTGGACTAGTGGCTTCCTCTGCTTCTGGAAAATTCTCTTGGGTCAGTCTGTGCTGCCCACTATGGGTTCCTTTAGACCCATGAGCAGGACTGGGGGGGTCCCTTTCCTGTGCAGGGCTGCCCTGCTTGCCAGGTATAGGTCTCCCTTCTTTCCCAACTCATCTGAAGTAGCACATTGTCTATCAGCTAACCAGATCCTCATGTCCTCAGGCAAAGTGCTAAGGGCTTGATCCCTCACCAAAAGGTCTGCCAGCCCTTCAAAAGTGGTGACCTGACATCCACTCACTCACCTATGGAAATAAGTGCTCAGTTCAGCAACAAATTCACACACACTTTCATCTGCCTTGTGTCTATGCTCACGAAACTTTTTCCTATATGTTTCAGGTGTTAGCTTAAACAATTCTAACAAGTGTTTTTTACAACAGTATAATCAAAACATGCAACGTCAAACATTTTTGACAAAACAGTTACAGCTTTACCATGGAGTAAGGGGGTCAGGAACTGTACCCAGAGCCTTTGGTCAACACTATACTGTTTGCATACCCTCTAAAACATATGAATGAAACTATCAAAATTATCCCCCTCTTTAAATTGCGGAAGAAATTTACTAACCTTTTGTGCTTCTGGGGTTCGGTTATTCCCTTCCTCATTACCTCCATGACTCTGGTGAAGAGTCAGCATTTCCATCTCATGCCTCCTCTGCCACTCCTTTTCCTCAGCTTCTATCTCCAAATGCCTGGCCTCCAACTCAAGTCTCTTTTGCTCCAGATGTATTTTTAAGTCCTCTGCAGAAAGGTTGAGCTGTCCATTCTCCCAGGGTATTATATCTCCACTGCCAGTCTGAGTGTCCTCCTGGTTCCTGTTTTCTGATACAGCTGTAACCAAGGCTGCAATCAGGTCTGCCTTAGTCAGGTTTCCATGCACCAGTCCCCTAGCTTGGCACATCTCCTCTAGCTGGCTTCTTGTCAGCTTTCCATACTCCTCTACTGACATGCTGCCTGCTCACCCTGACTAACTAAACAAACAAAAAAATAAAACAATTGTGATCTGAACTCTGAGTATTCATTGTGTGGCTGATTTAGAGTACAAAACACCTTCAAAGCTCACTGTACACAAGCTACAGGAATTCACTTCTCCCACACCACTACAAGCCAATTAGTATTTGCCAGCCAATTAATATATGGTGTGGATATCCCACCACTGCCAAACAATTAATATGTGATGCCCCTCACTGGTGCTAGTGGTGAGGATTGAGGCTCCTTGATTGCTGGGCCAGTACACGTGCATCACAGAGAGTAAGAAACTGTCATAGATAGGACACAGATAATCAAAATAGGGAAGTTACCTACACAAAGAGACCAGTACCAGAGGAGTCCCCCAGCTTCTGTTCAGCATCTACATTTCTGAAGTAAAAGCCTACCAAAAAGCTCTGGCTGACTTAGTTTGCAAGCTAGTAGCAGTCATTGAATCACCAAATGACTTAGTCATCCTGTAGGAAGGTTTGCTTCAAATAAATCACTGGTGCCAAAATCATGCACTGAAACTAAATGCCCAAAAATTTGTTATTGTATCCTTTGTGAAGTCATCTACCCTAGGGGAATACCAAATTAACAATACCCCCAAGAGTTGACCCAGTTGTTTGGAATTTGGCAACTTATGTGGACAGTGTGTATCATTGTAAGAAAGTCTTTCCATATTGCACAAATTATAAACAAAGGAATTGTGTCCAGATCTAAGGATGTCATTGTCCCCCTGTACTCAGCCCTCACTAGGCCAATTATTAAATAGAATGCCCCCTTTGGAATGTATCTGTCCAGACACATGCAACAACTGGAACAGCTATACAGATACTTTGCTAAAAAGATGCAAGGTCTAAACAGCATGTCCTACATGGACTGACACAAAGCCCTGTCACTATATTCTGCATCTTGCAGACTGCTAAGTGGTGACCTGTGGATGTCATACAAGGCATCAACTAAGCCAATACGGATGGAATTACTGTTCATCAGCAAGTCAAATGGCGTCAGAAAAACTTGGTCTAGAGATATAACCATCTTCTGAACATCAATGGAATGATTTGGGAGGACAGATATATCTCATAGAGGATACCACTACTGTGGAACAGACTCTCCATCCACATGAAACAAAGGTCACCCATGTCCATATTATTAAGTGCAACTAAGATCTATGACTCAGAAACAGAAAATTTACCCCAGGACTGCCCTCTGTACTACTAATGGACAGAGGCAGTTCCTAAATGCTTTATCGCATGCACTGGTCCCCTCAAATTATCTATGGTATGATCCCATTTATTCTTATTAGGGGGATATATAATTATTGACCATGGGATGAGTTAGGCCAATCTCTAACCAAATGGGATTAGTTATTTTGAGGGAAACTGGCTAGGCTTAAAATGGCCTGTAAGGGCAGCTAGCCTAGCACTAACCTATGAGTCTATGAACCTAAGTAAGTATTTGTTAGAGATAATAAGTGGAGTAGATATGGTAGGCAATAGATATCATGAGTAAAAGCGAGATTAAGAGGGAAGTGTAAGAGTGTGAGAAATAAAAACAAGGAAAAGGAGAGATAGGATGAATGTAGGTATTAGAGAAGAAGGAGGTAAAATTTTACCTGTGAATGTAGTATGTAGAAAGCCAAGACAGGAATTCTTTTAGTTGCAGCTTAAATAAATGCATGATATGTATTGTGCTGACAGGTGAAGAGACTGTATTGACAAGTTTTGCTACACAGTGTGAGTATATACTTTGACCACAGTTTTTGTAACGCTTATAAATGTGAAATAGATTTTTTCATAAGATCAAATGTGACAACTTGGAAGATAGTTGCGGAGAACTGTACTTATAGCTGAGTGGGACTTAGTATAATTTTGTGTGTTAACTTAAGTTGGGTATAATTTAGTTAGTGGGATTCAAGTGAATCCTTAAAAGGAACCTGAACCCCTTTGACCTTCAAAATTCCCCCTCCCCCTGCAGCCCTGATAGACTTAACCTGCCTGACCACTCATCTCTTGAGTTGGCCCTGTAGAATGGAACCCTCCACCCTCCTTATGCCAGCATTTTTTTGCAGCATGTACTCCCCCAGACATGGAACATATATGTGCAAAATGGCACACTGGCCATGCACACTTACCCCAGTTAAACAACCAACATATCTCTGCCCTGTCATCTACATCCTTCCCATAACATGGCTGACTGTCAGTGGTGTCTAGCATAGTAGCTAACCAAATGTCAGCATGCCTGACTTCCCAAAGCAGGGTCTTATCTACAGCTTTCCTCTTCCTGAAATATTGGTCATACCACATCCATGCATTGCCTGATCACAAGCACTGTGCCTCCCTAATTGTCAGAAAATAGGCCAGCAGCTGTAATGCCAGTGAACTATCCTTTTCCAAAATAAATAAATAAAACACCATGTAATACACAAAGTCCGGTATCCCATGTGTGTGGTCTGAACTTGCCCTGCTGTTCTCTACCTAATGCAACCACAACTGTCAACAAATCCTTTGTTTCTGGCATGTCTGAGTATCCTATCTTCTGCATCCCATCAGCATCAGTCAATTCATTAACATCAAAATACTCACCTCTTCAAATCTTTTCTTTGATTACCATGGTGATATGTGGCATTATAAAGACCCCTGAACAACTAGCTTGAAAGGACTGCGTGGCAAGCCATTCTCCTAGACTTCAGCCTAACTCATCATTTACCACCTTTGTTGATGGCAAACGACCCCTAGCCTCAGCTAAAACTGGATCTAAATCAACTATCTCTCCTGTACCTTCACTGCCTCCCATTAAGCCTACTTGGCCCCTAACCTCCTGTACTTGCTCTTTAAATGTCATAAAGCTCCCCCCCCAATCCATTATGGTCCTTCTCCTCCACCCCATGCAACAACTTTTCTATCTGCTCTAACCCTGCATTATCATTTAAGAACATAGATTGTACATTGCTGTCATTGCCTGCTGGTATCCGGCAATCGGTTGCTTAGAATCCGTGCAGCATTGGCACTTGTCTGTGTCTGGCTAATTTTCCTCCAGTTGCTTCTGGCTGATGATCTGCCTCTTTCCTTTTCCTTTGCCATCTGGTCTTGCTTCCTGCATCCCATGTCATGACTGGAGACTCTGTGTTTGCTGGACCTTCATCCTCCTTAAATAATTCCTCTGCCTGCTCTACAATTCAAGCCCATTGTTCCTTCATCAATATCACTGGCATCTGAAACAAAAAGCACAACTATTAGTGAAGAGCATACCGAACCTCCAAAATCTTTCCCCTTTTTCCTGCCATAAACTAATCCAAACTATCCCACATAGACCTCTACCAACTTATCCTCCCCATACTTCTTCCCCTTTGACACCAGGTGTTACACCAATTCAACCCTGTTTTTTTTTAACATAGCAAGCTTCCTTCAGCATTGGGCATCTCCCTGCCTCTACAGCCAAGGTTCACCCACTGGGTGTCTAGCCCTGCCCTGGCTGTTCTTCACAACCACACACTTACCTGCATCTTTACCTATGGCCAGTTTGGAGTGTCCAATCCACTTACTACGTCTTTGGAATATGAGAGGTATCTGGAGCCCCCAGAGAAAAACCTCCATCATCTGATCATGAATAATGCCAGAAACAATGAGACACCTTTCCAAACTGAGCAACATGCCACCTCCCAATCACCCAGATCACAACCCAGACAAAGCCCAAAATGACTGGGAGACAACTGCCCAAAACCAAGGCCAAAATCCAAACATTGCTCCCATAACATTAGAGAGCCACTAGAACAAAAGATGTGCAGTAGTATGCACTTCCCAAAGGACATGAAGTCTGAATCCCAAACAATCTCATCCTTCAGTGACTATTATACCTTAGTGACCTGCCAGAAGACCATGCCTTTGATAAGAAACATGCCCAAAACATGAAGCAAAAATCTAAACACTCCATGGAAATTTGGACTGCTGAGAGGCATGAGCATCACTGACCTGAGGTCTCAACAGAACGCCAGAATGCAATCCAATGTACACTCCTGAATTAACATTTTTTTCTGTCACTCAACCGCAGTAGTTTATGCTGGTATATGTGAAACTTGTTCAGCTTTTTATATTGGAAAAACAGCTAGGAAGCTCTCAGACAGGATTAAGGAACACTTAGGAGCAATTAGATCTAATAATATGAACAATGCCCTAGCTAAACATAGCATTGCCTGCACTTCTTTTAAGAAATTTTATTTTATTATTCTTGAACAAGTAGAATTTTTTTTTGGTGATTGGGAATGTTACCTAGAACTAAGGGAACTTAAGTGGCAGTTGCTTTTGAATTCAGAAGCATTCCCTGGGTTGAATGAAAGTGTCAACATCAAATGTGCTTTCAGATGGAACTCTTAGGAGTGGTGTACTTTACCCTTATGAATATGCATTCCATGTACATATATACATATTCATATTAGTTTCACATATTTCATTGGCACTGTTTGAATGTTATATTGATATTTCATTGGTCTCTGAAGTAATGTTTTGATTTAATTCATTGGTTACTGTACTTACATGTGATTTACTCTGAATTATACTGCATGTGTTTGAAAACTTGGTTATTCTGAAGAATCTCTTTCATCTAATAAGAGCGAAAGCTTAATTGAACTGTTTGGTGCCTGCGAGTTTTATTTACTTTATTTATTATTTTATTGTTTTAAATAGAAGAAGTTTTATTTTTATATTATTTTCTCTTCTGTTGTACGTTTTTTGTTATATATATATATATATATATATATATATATATATATGTGTGTGTGTGTGTGTGTGTGTGTGTGTGTGTGGGTCTACTTCTGATTGTTGAAAACTCACTTTTTTTGATAACCAGAAGATCGAACCCATTGAAGCGAAAGTGCACTAAATCGAAAGGGCACTTTCGCAAAAGCTGGTTCACCGAAGTGCATTACAGTGAGGATAAGGAAATATATCCTTTTCCACACTGTAGTGCAATCTCAGAGTTAGTATATTTAAGTAGGGGGGGGGGTGCAGGGGCTTACTGCAAAATACTATTTAAAGCATTTTTTTGTTTGTTTTTTTGCCAATTCGAAGAACCGGCTTTTGCAAAAGTGCACTTTCAATCTAGTGCACTTTCGCTTTAATGGGTCTCGATGTTGCTTGTTCGAGATAGAGTAATTTCGATCAAGCAACACACACACACATATATATATATATATATATATATATATATATATATATATATATATATATATATGTATATATATGCACATGCATACAATATGAATGCATGTTGTGAAATGGTATTAATAAAATATCTTAATATATTAATAATGAACAAGTAGATAAGAACTCTGAAAGCCAAAACATGGATTGTGTCTTCATTTATTTCACAAAGTACAAGAAAAAAGTTTCAGATAATTTTGTACACAATCTCACTTGAAAAAAAATGTGCCACAATCCTTTGATTGTGAAGAGGTCACATAAATTGACAGAGCCTACCATCTGATAAAATCTCATTTCTCTGAGCCCAACTCTGTCGAAGTGTTCTTAGATATTGTTTTTCCATTATGCTGCTGCATTATGACATTGTACTTATGCAAGTCATTTTTATTTTTTTTTCACTCTCCCTACAGTTTTGCAGTTGTGGAGGTTGCATATTAAGAGGTGTAATGGATGAAAGCCCCTTGCATGGAATAATGTTTAAATTGATGTCACTTATAGTTTCAGCTGGTTCATTTTTCAACTAACTTGATTCATCCTGTTTGCTGGTGACAGGTTATGCATCTCCTTATAAAATCTGTTTTTATGATTTTTTTTTTTCTGAGACACATTCAGCTTTCAGGATCAGATTCACTTTCAGATAATATGGAATTTCAATATTTGGTTTTGATCATGTGAAAACATTCAGATGTAAGCAATGTATTTTTAAACCCCTTTATTAAATTATCAAGTAAAACATAGTTGCACATACATTAATAGAAAAGAAAAACTATATTAACATTTGTTCATTTACATACATTATACATCACGTTTTCTTCTTTGCAACTATTATCAGTCCAACTTACATACACTGATCAATTCCTGGTTTTCCTTCCTGAACATTATTCTAGATGTACGGTTCCCACAGATTCCATTTATTTATTTATTTCCATATAATGTATTCCTTTCCTTTTCCAAAGATCTCTCTTCTACTTCATTTATCTCATTTACAGTATTCAGCGCTTCAAATTCAGTTGGTTTAGACTTTGATTTCCATTTTCTAGAAATTGCTTTTTTGGCAATGAGCAGAGGTAAACATAATGAGGCCTATGTTTAGGCAATTCAAATGGTGTGTCCCAGATCAAAAGAATCATTTCCTTTGATATAGGCATTTAAGCCCCAATATTGCTGACAGAGTTCTCTGTAGGGAATTAAGGAATTAGGGAATTTTTTAAATCTAGTAAACACACCACTAAAGTACAAAAATCCTAAAAAAAACAAACAAATGATCAAAGAGACAGTGGCTCAAAAGAGCTTTACCAGTACATCCAATAACTCTGGTACCTCAGCTCAGCCTTTCGCCTTCAAAGGATACAAAGTTACTAACAAGTTCATAATTTATAACAGGTGAACCCCTCCATAAATACATTAAATTAGCCTCCTTAAAGTGCTCCATACAAAACCACACAGACGATAAATATTCAACCATCACATATGAAATAAATTTATAAAAATCCATTACTGTTCTAACATCAACATTTTAATAGCTATATAATAAACATTTAATAAACATGCAAACAATATTTCATATATCTAATATTAAATAAACCCTTCTAATTCACTAAATTTACCTCAAGATTAAGACCCCCTAGGATTTAATGTTTTGAAATTCAAAATTAACTTACTCTCTAATTCATTCAACTTTCTGTTAATATCCCCCTCTATACAAAACTGGTTGCACTAATATGCTAAAGAAAAAACAGCCATTATTTTCAGCATGCATAACATTGAAATGCTCACCCACTGGGGGGCTCTTCATGTTCTTATTACAGATGTCCCCAAATACCCCATTATTCTTACTTTCACAGCCCTCTTAATTTGTCCTACGTACCATTTAATGTTACTGCATCCACAACCCACAATGTAAAGCACCCCACATGAGTAACAATTAAGTCTTCACCTAGAAGTGAATTTCATCCCATTTATACTAGTGCCAGAGATGTTCCTAACCCTGCTACATACTTTGCAGTGCCCACAAGCAAATGACCCTGCTAATTCTTGGGGCACATTAACTAATGCTATATTCAACAGTTCCTTTAAGTTCAAATACCTCCCATATGAGAAATTCACATATCTGGGAAATAAATGCGCCACTACCTCATCCATACTAACAAATGTGCAAAAATTCCAAAATAATCATTTTAATACCTCAAGGAACAGAAAATATTTGGAGACAAAATTTAGTTCCTTTCTGCTGTTAGCAAGGACCATTTCATCTCCCACATGTCCTACACTGTCCCTGTTGTTGACAATAAATCCTTTAGATGGACCTCTTTAATTCTCAAGGACCTTACCTAAGGCATGATTTAAACTTTCTTCCTTATACCCCCTCTCTTTTAATCTTTCCTTTACCTCCAACAAAAACTTAACCTTACATTTGCCTTCTTAGATATTGCGGGACATTCATTTAAGTTCACCATAAGGGAGTGATTCCATTAAATGAGGGGATGCATCCTCTCAGCATACAAAAAATTATTAACTGCAGTAGGTTTCCTAAATGGCCTGTAGTGAATATTAAACAGGCTAAATTCCACAACCAGAAACTGAATGAAGAACTACCCTCCGTCATGGAAAACTTCAATCCGTGATCATTCACATTTAACTCAGAAATTAAATGATTGAAAGCTGAAGGGTGCCCCTTACAAATAAAAATCAAATTGTAGATGTAACATTTATATATCACCGCATGACTCATAAAATTCAGAACTATAAATAAACCTCTTCTCAAAAAACCCCATATAAATGATGGCATATGTCGGAGCATAAGGGGCATCCATCGCAGTCCCTTTCTGTTGAAGGAAAATGTTATTGTTAAACCTGAAACGATTGCATGTCAAAAAAACTCAAGTAACCAGCAATGTAAGCAGTACAAGGACCTTCACCCATTATTTCCCAGATTGCCTCTAAACCTCATCTCAATTATATGTTCATATATAATGAGCTAACATCTACTGAACCCCAATAATAACCCTCCTGCCATTTGATTTTGCTCACTACCTCACTTAAATGTTGGGTGTTTATGATATGTGCTGGAATATTAACTAGAAATTCCTTGAACAAAACTTCCAAAAATATTCTTACATTCTGCAAATAAGAATCCACCCCAGAGACAGTAGTTCTCCCTGGTGGATCTAAAAGATCCTTATGCAACTTTGGTATAACATAAAAAAAAATAAGGTCTCGAGGTTTAGAGATATAAAGTTTTTAACATCCTCCGTTGACAAAAAACCTAATCTCTCACCCTTTTCCGGCAATTCCAAAAGTGCACTATTAAAGGCAGTAACTGGATTATGATTTAATTTAACATAATCCTCCTCAAATAGTAAAAACTTATAAGCCATCTGATTGTATGTAACCTTAGACATAATAACCCAATTGCCCCCTTTATCAGCTTGTTTGAACACACATTTATTTAATATGCCCCTTAGTTCACTGAGGAACTCCCTTTCATGTTTGTTAAATTGTATTGTTTTTGTGTCTTAACATATTCAAATTCAATTATTTTACATAAAACTTGCTCAAATAAACATACTGCGGTAAAAAATTTGGGTGGTGAAAAGTTACTAAATGCAGGTAAAGAAGGAACCATGTTTTTACCATAACCTGTATTAAAACATGAATCAGTTTCCCCGTCATTACTTTCTTGTAACCATTCACATTCATCAACAGAAATATTTAACAAAGGTCAACATCCACATCAAAAGTAGTAGCGTTTGCATTACTGTTACTGGCAGTTTTCTTCTTATCAAAATACACTGTTAAATGTAACTTTCTGCAATTTTTTTTAATTTCCAACAAAACCTCTGCTAACATTGGTATCGTAAGTGGGAGCAAACTTTGTTCCCTTACTCAAAAGATTTATAACATGCTCACTTAATGTAACGTTAGACAGATTTACAATTTTTAAGTTAGCGCGATCATAGTTTAACAAATGATATGAGTTCAAAAGGTGAGAACTACTGTCCCAATGTGAAGAAGAAGCTCCAAATGATGCATTATCACCACAGCCAAAAATGTTCGAGACTTAAATGACCAATTCCATCTTCTTTCCCTTGCCTCGATTCTTTGGGCCCTTTCCTTGATTCCCCTGAGAAAAATTGATCTTATCTTTGACTTCAGAATGATGTGAAGACTCTGACAACTCTTCCTCTGTTATAAATTATCAGCTTGTTAGTAACTTTGTATCCGTTGAAAGTGAAAGGCCGAGAGATCGGAGTTATTAACTAGTAAAGCTCTTTTGAACCGCTGTGTCTATAATCATTTATTTTTTTAAAATCTGCCAACACACACACACACACACACACACACACACACACACACACACACACACACACACACACACACACACACACACAAAATCCCTTACAAGCCAGACTGACAATCATTTAATAGTGATCCAGTATCAGAAGTGATCAGCTGTTTTCTCACACCAAATGATTCCTCTAATAATAATTTTCTGATTGCATATACCTACAGTATGATGAAGATGTACTATCAATTGTTTTATACAAACATAAGGGAAGTGGTCGGTTGATTTTTGGCATACCAGCTGCATCCCTTCTTAGAATAACCACTTTCTGACCATATACAGTTCTTATGAGTGACTAGGATCATGTGGAAGAAGATCTGTCCAGATTGTCACACACAAAAACACACACACACACACACACACACACACACACACACACACACACACACACAGACACAGACATATACACACACAGATATGTATTACCCATCCAGGAAGCAGCAATATTTGATGTGTCCCAGTCTGTCCTACTGTTTTAAAATTAGGCAATAATACACAACTGTGCGTGGGTGTATCATGATTTACCCATGGTTGGTGGTGAAGCCCGAGTGACTAAACAAAGCCATTCTTGGGTAAATCATGATATACCCACAAACATGAGTGGATTATTGCTATTATACAATTACATTATTTAACAGAGAAGTTGCTTATGTTTCTTAAATTATGCATTTCATTGTTCCTCCACATTCTTCCTTGTTTATGGTCAGATTACACAAACTCTCAGTGGGGGTTGTTAGAGGAAGTGCTTAGAACTTACGGTATCAGCCAGTTTGTCCTTTTCTGTTTTCCTTCCCCCACTCATGAGCAATTAGAGTAGCTGAATGACTGGATTTTACTTAGCTAGAGATGCTATCTTGTCAGTGGTACAGCGGTAGCGTTGTTGCCTCACAGCAAGAGGTTCTCCTGTTCAATTCTCAGCTGGAGTGCCTTCTGTGTGGAGTCTGCATGTCCTCTCTGTGGTAGAGTGGCCTATGAAAGACATGCGTGAATGGGCGTGCCTTCGCTGAAGGCTGGGCATCGAGCTGGCAACTTGGCACCATAAAAATCAACTGCCAATCATTAGCGGACCAGAGTTCTGCTGTGGCGACCCCTAACTGGGAAAAGCCGAAAAGACAAACAAAGAGATGCTATCTTGTTACATATAGACCTGGAGCCTCTTTAGCAATGAAGTGATAGCTACTTTACTATGTACTTGTTTTTGCAAAACTGTGTCTAATAAGTATTCAAGCCTAGGCAATAGTATTTTTCATGCTTGTTGCTACAAATCTTTTTCCCTCCACTAGCAATTATTTTTTATATGGTCTGTTATTATTAGTGTTGCTTGTTAGTGAGTGTTTGTGTGTGTGTGTGTGTGTGTGTGTGTGTGTGTGTGTGTGTGTGTGTGTGTGTGTGTGTGTGTGTGTGTGTGTGTGTGCGATGATGTAAGTGTGCTTTTATAATCATACAGATTTTCCCTCATTTTACAGCACAGCATTGCTTTGGACAGTTGTGCCTTGCAAAGAAATATGTTGACTAACCAATGTCCAAATATTCTAAAATAATAACATATTTTGCATCTTTTCTCTAAAATTGTCATGCAGCTTTGGAACTGAATCTAATCACTGTTCTAAAAGTATTGTCATTGTCTCATTAGCTGATGCTGTATGTTGTCCTTCAGAAATCACACCATAACTATTTGTCTAATAGTGTGATCCCATCCTGCTGGATTTCTTTTCTCACTTTTTTCTATCATTCATTGTGGTAAAATGTTTTCAACTTTCACATCTTTCCTGCCTGTTTGACTGAAGTACATTTAATTTACACTGATAAGCATTTGAAAGCTGAAGCAAATGCAGTCTACACATTTCGCCATATACTTTTCAGTGCCATTCCTAGTATATTATAGTAGGTAATTACAGTGGTACTTTTACTAAGGCAGTAAAAATTAAGTGCTGCAACCAAAATCTCATGCCATCGATAACCCTATATTCTGACAAGTTATAATAGGTATGTATGTATGCATGTATGTAAAACAATCTACGTTTATATTCATGTGATTTGAAAATAACAGCCTCTACGTGTGTTACTGACAGACTTGAAATTTTAGGCATTCGTGAATGTCTATAAATTTCAGATATGATACATATCTGATAATGCAGGATGGAGTTCACAGACCTATTAATCACATCTGTATATAGGCTACATGATAGCATCATATAACACAGTGTTGTTTAGTTCAGAGAAGTGACAAAACCTAAAAACATGTACAGATGCAGTACTGTCATCCTGAAAGACTTAGCAGGACATGAATGACCAACAACATTCACATAAGGTCTGCCAGTACACTTCTGGATGACCCAAACCATGCAAACACATCCCAGCACTGAATGAGAAATATTCTACTCACACAAAATGTATTGTCTAGACAGCCAGACTACAGATATTATGCCAGTGACAGAACAGTGTTCCCACTCAGTATGTCACCATCTGGTGACTTCTCTCATTGCTGTGACTGCATATCTCATGTCAATGACAGAACAGTGTTCCCGCTCACTATGTCACCTCTGGTGATTGCTCTCATTGCTGTGACTGCATATCTCATGTCAGTGACAGAACATTGTTCCCACTCATTATGTCACCTCTGGTGATTGCTCTCATTGCTGTGACTGCAGATATCATGCCAGTGACAGAACAGTGTCCAGGGATAGGACTGCCATCACCTTGTCAAATGTCCGCAACAGTACACACAAGGTATGGTCAGTGTGTTGATGCCACATTTTAGGTCTATGCAAATGTCTGACATAATGCTGACAGTCAGTTAAACATTAAAGTGTAACATAGCCATAATGACTTATTATGGAGTACAAAAATATTACGCCAGGTAGTACAACATTCATACACTGTATGCATAGTTTTCTGTCAATTCACTTTCCCAACAATGCAAACAGTTTTGCTATTATTCTACAGTGTGGAATTATAATTTTAGTACATCTGGGTGTTGACTAGCCTGCATCACATTACTGTACTGTCTTTGTCTTCCACTTTGTTATCCACACATTCATTTTGTGTAACTACCTCTAAATTGAATCAATAATGTGTTCTGAGCATATATTTACATACAGTATATATATATATATATATATATATATATATATATATATATATATATGTGTGTGTGTGTGTGTGTGTGTGTGTGTGTGTGTGTGTGTGTGCGTGTGTGTAATTAATAATCAATGAATTTGTTCAAAACACAAAACATCAGACAAACTCATTGGTGACTATCATTATCACCACCTAAATCATCTAAAATAGTAATGGCATATGTAAAACATGATTTGTATCTCAGTTTGTCCCTGCATATTTACATATGTATATCAATATTTAATTCGACATGCATACATACATGCATATGTATATATATGGGTCCACTTTGTAAATTCGAAATACTGAAATCTCGAATTTTAGTATTTCGAACTTACAAAGCCGCTGACTCACATTTACGAAACTGGCAGAAGCGTGAAATTCAAAATACCGAAGCATGGATATTTTGAAGTTCTGCTTCCAGTGGTGCGGTATTTGGATGTTTTGGTTTAGTTTTGATAAGTTTATGTGTGTAAGTATGTTGGTTAGGGGTTTAGTGTCTGTAAGCGTGTGTTGTGACTGTTATGTGTGTGTTTGAGGGGCTGTAAGATGTGCGTGTGTGAGTTTCATTTGTTTCTGTTTGTGCTGTCTCAGAGTTAGAATATATAAGTAGGGGGGTGTCCACATGGGGAGGCCTTCTTATATGTAGTTTAAATGTATTTGCTTGATTGTGGGGGGAATTTTGTGTATGTTTATGTTTGTACTGCATGTGTCGCGTAGGCGCGGGATTTTGAATTTCGCGGTTGTGTGTTTTCGAATTTATGAGTTGTGGTTGGGTTTTTGGCTTCGTGGTTTCGAAATACTAAAATTCGAGATTTTGGTATTTCGAAATTACAAAGTGGATCCATATGTATACATGCATGTATATATGCTAATCTTTATGCTTTTTTGCTTGAGAAATTTGCATGCATACGCCTATGTGTATGTACACACAGGCAATTTATTCACATATGTATACATCTTATAATTAACAGACATGGTTGGTACTAGCATCCATAGTCACACATACCAAAATAAAATATTTTCATGTTCACACACAAGTATGGTACTTATGAAAGTATATATTAATGACCACACTCATGTGATTATGCTACAAATATCACTGAACTAGATATGCTTTGCATGCATACCTCTCAACTATACAGATTTTTGCAGAATGTCCAGATTTTTGCCTCTTATTTTTGGTCAGTTTCTCAAAATTGTGCTTTTCTGGCAAATCATTGAAGACTGTAGCCACAAAATAATGACAGACACTTGAGTTTCAGACTTTATACCATGCAGGAAAACCATGCTGATGCAAAATCTGTTATTCTATCAATTTAAGTTTGTAAAAGCAATATTTAAAAAATGTCCCTATTTTTGGGCCTTTGTCCCTCCATTATTTATGGCTTTGTCCAGATTTCTTGGTCTAAGAGGTTGAGAGGTATGCCTGCATGATAACACTTACTGCAAAGTTCAGCATTACACAGTGTGCTATTTTTAATTTCTGAATATCCGCCTACTGTGTTTTATGTCCTGTAAGAGTAGCAACAATGTACAGAGATTACATGGTACCTGTAAGCTTACATTTAATTGTGCATTTTAATAAAAAAGTAAAACAAATAGATTTGTACTCTATATGAAATCATTTCATTTATTCCCATTATTCAGCTTTGTGTTTGTTAACCTATTCATTTCAGTTTGGTAACCAAGAAAGTCGATTGACTGACAGACTCTTTTCAGTCGCAACCTGACTTCCATGGTACAAGACAGAAACATAAAATGGAAAATAGAATAAAGTATTATACCACTTTCTGAAGGAATGTCAAACAGTTTGGCAAAATGCAGAAGTGGAATTCAAGCACGATGATAGATAAAGATAAAAAGAAGTGAAGTGAGAGCAAACTATAGCTATAACTTTGAACCGGACAGACAAACATAATGTTAGACAAGATCCAGAACATTTTGAAAAAAATGTATATAAAGACATTGTGCATAATACACAAATGCCATAGATATAAGCCAACCTGCTGGCTGACAGGTTCAGTGAAATCTTCATCCCGCTGTTCCCCCATCAGTAGACCAGGACATCCCCAGCACCTGCCCTCTGAAAGACGAAAAATACAGTCTCCATGGGACCCAAACATATCCCTGGCTGTATCCTGTATGAACTCAGGCATTAGCACAGCTCCATTAAACACCCTATTCAACCAAAGCCTGAGCACCAGCTTCATCCCAGCTAAATGAAGGACAGCCACTGTCATTCCTCTACAAAAAAGTGGAGCTTCCACTTACCCAGGCAGTTATAGGCCCATCAGCCTAACTAGCCTGACCCGCAAGGCCATAGAATGCATTATCATGGACCTTATAAACAAGGGCATTGGCAACTTCCAAACGCTTGACCCCACAAAGTTTGCTTTTGTCAAAGGGAGATCATGCCTGTTAAACTTGGTCAACTTCTTTGAAACAGTCACCAAAGCGATGGACGCGGGGAAGACAGTGCATAGTGCTTACCTTGACCTAACCAAAGGCTTTGACACTATTCCCACCTCAGGCATAACAGATAAACTCTTCCAGCTAGGCATTAACCCGTATGTTACCAGATGGTTAGCTAACTGTCTCACTGATAGAACCCACTCAGTCAAAGTAGGGGAAGCCAACTCTAGTAGTAGACAGGTAATGAGCGATGTACCCCAAGAATCGGTCTTGGGACCTCTACTGATTGTGATATACTTTTCTGAGGTGCAAGCCAAAACCAGTGGTCTGTGGCTGACCAGGTTTGCAGATGACTGCAAGCTGGTTGCTGTCTTAAATTCCCCTAGTGATTTAAACATCCTCCAAGAGGGCCTTACCCAAACTAATGACTGGTGCCAGAAGCTTGGCCTCAAATTGAATGCCAAGAAATGCATCATCATCCTCTTTGCAGAAAATGTCATCTCCACTAATTATCACATTAATAACAATGTATTAAGCATTTAATCAATTGTGAGGGACTTGGGCACCCAGGTTTATAGCAACCTGCCTTTTGACCATGACGTTGCCTCTGTTGCATGGAAGGCTTTCTACATGGCCCACCTCATAAATAAGGGTATTTCATCCAGGAACAAGGATGTCATAACATTCCTGTACTCCTCCCTTATCAGATCCATTAGAGAGTACAATGCCCCCTTCGGCATGTACCTTGCCACCCACATGCAACAGAGGTTCCTGACGAGGAAAATCCAGGGTCTCAAACACCTATCCTATACAGATAGGCTAAAACCCCTGTCCCTCTACTCAGTCTCATACAGACTACTCAGAGGTGACCTGTGTCTGGCATACAAGGCCATTTCAGACCCAGCCTTGATGGAGTTGCTGCATACCCATAGGACAAACACCACTTGCGCAACCTGCATGCAAAGCCTTAACCTGGTCTGTGACATTAATAGAACTTGGCGGGGTATATTTGTGTCCCAAAGACTCCGCCATCTGTGGAATAGACTCCCTCTCAATGTCAAGCAGAGTATCTCTCTAGCCTTCTTTAAAAGGAACCTGGATGACTGGATGGGAAACAGAAAATATACTCTTGGGATCCCACCTGTGTCCCTGCTGGACAGGGGAAACAGGTGTTGATTTTTAGAGAACATGGGTGAAATTCTTGGCTAGGCTTATAAGGGCCTCTGGGCCAATAGCCTAGTATCATCCTATGAACCTATAATAGAAAATTATATACATCTGCAGTATATATATATATATATATATATATATATATATATATATATATATATATTATATATATACACACACACACACACACACACACACACACACACACACACACACATACACACACACACACAAGGTGTGGTAGGACTGAAAACCTACAAACTAACAAATTGTGTTGAATGTAAAATATATTCTTCAACACAACAGATAAATACATTAAATACATTTACAAAATGTTATTCAGAATAGTTTTGGTTGCACAAAGGTGGTGAAAACTCATGCTAATAATATCTCATTAACTTTGATGCTGAAATCAAATTACATTGAAAACTAAATATGCAAATTGGACACAAAGTACAGGGATGAAATAGAATCAGAAGCAATGACCTGAAAACCCTTTGGCAGGAAATTACAGTATCATTGTATTTGTTATTCATCAAGTCATTAAAGTCTGAGGAGATTCCTCCAGATTGGAGATGTGCATCTGTGCAACCCATATTTAAGGGATAGTGGAACAGGACAGACCCAGAGTCAGATACCCATAACTTAAAATTGTAGATGTGCACATGTGCAACCCACATTTAAGGGACAGTGGAACAGTACAAATCCAGAGTCACAGAGACTCATACTTTAAGATTGGAGACATGCACTTGTTCAAACCATGTTTAAGGGAGAGAGAACTAGGACAAACCCAGAGTCATGGAGTCCCATAACTTAAGATTTGAGACATTAATTTGTTCAACCCATACTTAAGGGAAAGGGGAACAGGACAAACCCAGTATCACAGACACCCATAATTTAAGACTGGAAACATGCCATGGCTCAACGCCTATATAAAGACAGGGTAACAGGACAAACGCAGAGTCACAGAGACCCATAACTTAAGATTGGAGACATGCACGTGTTCAACCCATATTTAACAGATAGGGGAACCGGACAGATGCACAGTCACAAAGACCCATAACTTTACTTTATTTTTGTGTAAAAACAATGGAGAAGGTTATTTGCATAATGTATCATCAGAATTGAGAAGACTAGGACTTGAAACTACATATATGCATGCATATGTTAAAAATAGATCTATAACTACCTGTAACATGATGTTCTATAATAAAAGAATAACAGTTATAAATGACAAGTGGTGCTGTGGTGTAATTTATATAGACTTAATGTCAGCCTTTGATAAAGTCATACACAAATCAATGGACAATATATTAGAACAACTATTTAATGATGTAATTTTGATAAGATATATTGCCACATGGCTTACAAATAGGACATGACAAAGACATTAACTGGACAGGTGAATCTCTAGGTTACAGTCAGGGTGTCCTATGGAGCTCTCACTCAGGCCCTTAACTTTTTACATCATGTCTTTCTGGTCTGTCTTTCTCATTTGTGGTGTTCTACTGTGTGCAAGCAGGTAACTTTAAATAGGTAAACAGGTTACATCTGTCACAGATAGGACAAAATAACTTGCATACTTCAAACCATTTGGGCCCTGGACAATAACATGTTTATAAATTTATCAGCAGCAAAGTCTTTGAGATTTCAGAGAGATAGATTGAAGAATGAGTATTTAATACAGCACACTGATTTAAAATTTGGATTAATTTAATAACCTGGGTATATGGGTAGATCCAGCTTTGAATTTTTTTTTTTATGATCATACCAGTAAATTGGTTAATGATAACTTTTAAAACTATAGGATGTAAAAACAAACAAACAAAAAAAAATAAAATAAAATAATAAAAAAAAAGATTTATAAAGTCTAGGAAAATAGGAAATGAAGAAGTGTTGGATTGTAAGATACACTAGAACCAAATTAGAGTAAAGTCTTTTGGCTTTTCCCAGTTAGGGGTCACCACAGCCGATCACTGGTCCACTCTTGATTAGCAATGGATTTTTATGGTGTTGAGTTGCCAGCTCGGCGCCCAACCTTCAGAGAAGGCACACACACTCACGCACCTACCTGTACGTCTTTAAAGTTCACTTGAAGTTTGCTTCAGCCGAGAACCAAACCAGAGAACCTCTTGCTGTGAGGCGACAATGTTAACCACTGAACCACTGTAGCACTAGACCCAAATTAGAGTATGGAATAATAATTAAAAATCTTGTATTAAAATTAGTATAAGAATATTGGAAAGAGCACAGTAAAAATATACCCAGGGCATGCATGGATCTGAAAGTTTCAGTTATTACAAAAGATTAAAATATTTGAACTTTTTACTCCATTTCATATTGATATTTTAGTGGAGACCTTAATAAGAAAGTAATTAGAGATGACTACCTCTAGGAATGTTTTCAGTTATCATAAAGTAGTAAATAAGACAATCTGTGTAGGGGATGATGCAGGAATGAGAGATGTAGTATTCTATTCTCTGTAAGAGTAGCTGCCACATAAAATAACATTTCTAATTATAATAAAGTAAGCACTACTTTAGATTTTTTTTAAGAATGTCTTCTTCACTGGAATGACTATTCTGATACATTTGCAAGCTAGAAGGTCATTATTGCCCATGCCTAAAATATTTGTATGTATGCTCATGTATGCAACATGTGTAAATATAAATAAGTTGTTTAATCAACTGGTTATGTTAAGTATACAAGGATGCATTCATTTTTTTATTTATGTTTTATTTTTAGGTGTAATGGTATTCATTAAACTAATGAGTGTATATTACATACATCTTGCATTGTCGTGACTGATCAGCAAATTCTCTGTTTGCAGCAAAATATCGCATTTGCTCTCAGTTGCACTTTATACTGTTTCACTCTACAACTGTTACATTTTATCAAAAATAGCTGTATATGCCTAGATAAGTCATTAGTTGTGAAATAGTCAAATAGATAAAATCATGTCTTCACGTGAGATCTGTGTGTCTGCTTGCTTATTTTTTTAAATAAATGAAATCACAATTTCACATACAATGTGTATGTCTGTTTACTTATGTATGTATGTATGTATGTCAGTTAAAATTGTACTGGCTAGTTCTACAGTAAACTGTCACTTAAATAGCACCCATGGAGATTAGTAGATGCCATATAACTGTAGTTTCTGGTTGCTTGAGAGTTACTATTAAAAACAGGCCTGACTAATACTGTACCCCATACTATTTGTTTCGTTTGTCTTGTTCTCAGGCTGGGGAGAGAGGGGCTTTATTCCTATCTTCCTTTTTAAAACTCTAAAGCTAAAAATGTAAGGTATGTTTCTGCAGGGGGAAAACACAGTGCAACACATTAAAAATTACCTGTATTTCTCCGATTTTTTTATTTTTTATTTTTTGCCAATTGCTTGAGAGTGCTGGTTGCTTGAGTTCCAGTTAACTGAGAGTTTACTGTAATTATAAAAAATGACTGCCTAGTCAATATGAATATACATGCAAAAAAATTCATTTCTTATGATTTCATAACACTTCAATTATAACTGAAGGCATACCTCTCAGCCTGTAAGCATATAGATGAAAGTCTTGGCAGAAACATTTAATTGGCTAAAGTAGTTACCAAAGTCCAAGATAAGTTATTAGTGAATGGTACTTTTACGCAAAAGTATTAACAACAATAATAAGGTGCAAAGCAGAAGACAGAATCCATATGGCTCTCAGATGATTGGGTACTCCCCGTCAAACTCCTGAACCATTTCTCTTCCAACTATCATTAAAAAACAGGTCCTCACTACACTTTCCACATCTAAAAACACTGCATCATTGGGCCCTGATAATACCCATGGATGCCTCCTAAACAGCTTCAAACATGACCTGTCAGGCCCACTAGAATCTCTGTTCAACCACAGCTCCAGACAGCTTTGTCCCTAGGGAATTAAAGACTGCAACTATCACCCTACTACACAAAGGTGAACCATCAACTGATCCAAGGAACTACAGACCATGCATGTCTAATCTTACATGCAGAGTCATGAAAAGAATTATCACAGACCTGATAAAGACATAGGAAATATTTAATAAACCAAAAAAACAACTGCCCCATCCCTGTTTGGTTTTGTCAATGCCAGTTAATGCCTACTAAACCTGGTGAACTTCTTTGAGAAGGTCACTAGAGGCATGGATGAGGGCAAAATACTTTATTTAAAATGCATTTACTGGGAAAGTCCTACATGGAATGAGCCAATTTTCACCAGAGCCTGGGGAGAAAAGCACCAGATGCATGTCTTTCTAATGTGGAAGGAAAGCAGACCACCCAGAGGAAACCCACACGAATGCAGAGAGGACAAGCAGACTCCACACAGAAGGCACCCCTTTGAGGGACATTAGCTGGGCTTAAAAGGTAAAGAAGGGAAGTAGTAGTACTTACCTATGAAGATCCAACAATTCATTAGTATGTCTTTTAGGTTGGCATAATGATTACAATATTTGCCTTATAGACACAAGGTGCAGGGTTTGATTCTCACATGAGTTAATTGGTTAAGCTTAAAATGGCACACAAAGGCAGTTAGCCTGCTACTAATCTATGTGCCATGGTGGTAAGAAAATTCTTCTACATTGTGCAACTTATAAGTAAGGGCAAGGTATCCAGATATGAAGAGATTATAGCTTCACTATACTCAGCTCTCAGACCAATAATCGAGTACAATGCATCCTTTGGCATGTACCAACAACTAGACCAGCCACACAAGTTACTCACTAAAAGAATACAGGGTGTGAATAATATGTCCTGCTATGTGGACCACATCAAAGCCCTGTCCCTGTCTCGAGTCTCTTACAGACTAATGGTTGAATGAGCCTCCAGCCATTCCATTACCCATTCATGGCTATTTCCTCCATTACCATAAAAATTTTTGAAATCTCTGGCTGACTGTGATGGCCCTGACACATTTGTCATACCTCTCAACTCAAGAGCAAGAAATCTGGACAAAGCCATACACAGAAGTGGGACAAAGGCACAACAATAAGGACAATTTTTAAATATTGCTCTAATAAACTTAGAAAGATAATAGAATAGGTCTTGCATTAGTATGAATTTTCTGAAGGGTATAAAATCTGAAACTCAAATGTCTGTCATTTTCTAACTTCAGTCTTTAGTGATTTGTCACTAATTTGCCAAAAACACAATTTTATGAAAAATGGACCAAATGTGATGCAAAAATGTAAAATAAACACACAATACAGCTTGGACCTGTCAAAGAAGGCACTTTAATATTAGTACTGCTACCTTGAGCAGCTGACAAAATAAAAGAATCTACATGCATTTCAAGTAATCTATAACTTTGATTATTACAGTTATTTCTTAATTGTAAACCCTCCATGTTTTCTTCCAAAATTGCTATTTTAAGCGAGGGATTATTAGGGGAAGAGCAACATTTTGACCAAAATTGGAGACAGTTGAGAGGTTGGCTATGCCTAATTCTAAAAGCAATTTTTTGCATGTACCTCTCAACCTGTTAATGCAGTAAATCTGAACAAGGCAAATATATTGGGGACTATAAACAGTACTAAAAATTCTTTGTATAAATTGAGACAGTTGATAGAACAGTTTACTTTAACATGCATTTTGAAAGGTTATGAAGTCTGAAACTTATTATTTAGTGACTTCTAAAATTAGGAATTAAAACTACAAATTTTATGAAAACAAACCAAAAATAAGAAGCAAAAATCTATTCATTCTTTGAAAATCTGGACAGTTGGGAGGTATAGTTCAGCTGGGCCTGTCTGAGTTTGCTGCCCTTCCCCTGACAATAATGGAATGGAGCCTCTGCAGCCATTCCAATGAACCATTACTTGGCTATTTCACTCCATTTACCATAAAACTAATGTGCATACTGCTTTACTCTATGATTGGACTTCATTTGAAAGTTTTATTTTGTATTTTACAGCACAAACATAAGTCATCTGTTAAACAAAGCAATGCAGTCTCACAATGAAAACTTAGCATTAAAACTTCTCTGCCCTTGAAACTCACATTCATTGAAACAGCATTGAAACCCACATTCAAAGAAAATACATTTTGCCAGTGGCAGATAAAGATTAATTTTGGGCTGTTTTCAATCATAGGCCCTTGCATATGAAACATACATGTGCTCTTTGATACACCTTCCTCATTGTACTAAAATTATATTCCTTAAATACAGTACACTTGTTAGAGGGTGTTTTAAATTTGTTTTGAACATTTTTCCAGTAAGCAATGAAACAAAACATATGCACCCATAATGGCAAAACTGCCCAGTTGAGAACATTTATCATAAAAAAAGTCTACTCAGACTTCCACAGTCCACCATTATTAGTAAATATACACAATTCTACAGTCCACCATTATTAGTAAATATGCACAATTCCACAGTCCACCATTATTAGTAAATATGCACAATTCTACAGTCCACCATTATCAGTAAATATGCACAATTCTACAGTGCACCTTTATCAGTAAATATGCACCTACAGTCCATATTTAGTGAATTCAGTTCTTGCCATAGCTGTCAACCTTAGCACAAAAACCTGGGAAGCCAATAATGAATACAGTCCCAAAAATAGGGACAAATTTAAAATATTCATCTTATAAACTTAGAAAATTGCTAGAAAAAAGGTTGTGCTACTATGTATTCTAAGAACATGAAGTTTGAAATTCAAATGGTCAATTTTACTGGGACAGAAAAAAAACAATTTTCAGCAGAGAGGATTAATACTGCAGACACGTCTTTGTAAAATGGCAGGGCATCAGAGCAAATCCACAAAACACAGGGAGATGCAGACTCACACAAAAACCCCCCCAACCAAGAATCAAACCAGAAAACCTATAGCTGTGAGGCAACAATACCACTGCACCATCAAATCTGCAAGGAATTAAACATTCAGAAACCTGAAGTCTGAAATTCAAATGCCTGTCAATTTTACTGCGGACAGAACAAAACAATTTTCAGCAGAGGCGGGATTAATACTGCAGACACGTTTTTTAAAATGGCACATCAGAGCAAATCCACACAAACACAGAGGAGATGCAGACTCCACAGAAGCCACCCCAACCAAGAATCAAACCAGAAAACCTATAGCTGTGAGGCAACAATACTACCACTGCACCAAATCTGCAAAATTAAACATTCAGAAACCTGAAGTCTGAAATTCAAATGCCTGTCAATTTTACTGGACAGAACAAAAACAATTTTCAGCAGAGATGCAGGGATTAATACTGCAGACATGTCTTTGTAAAATGCCAGGGCGCCAGAGCAAATCCACACAAACACAGGAGGAGATGCAGACTCCAAACAGAAGCCACCCCAACCAAGAATCAAACCAGAAAACCTATAGCTGTGAGGAACAATACTACCACTGCACCATCAATTATGCAAGGAATTAAACATTCAGAAACCTGAAGTCTGAAATTCAAATGCCTGTCAATTTTACTGCGCACAGAACAAAACCAATTTTCAGCAGGGATTAAAACTGCAGACATGTCTTTGTAAAATGGCAGGGCACCAGAGCAAATCCACACAAACACAGGCAGGAGATGCAGACCCCACACAGAAGCCACCCCAACCAAGAATCAAACCAGAAAACCTATAGCTGTGAGGCAACAATACTACCACTGCACCATCAAATACGCAAGGAATTAAACATTCAGAAACCTAAGTCTGAAATTCAAATGCCTGTCAATTTTATTTTTTATCAGGACAGTTTTTTTTTTTTTTTTAAAAAAAAAAAAAAAAAAAAAAAAAAAAAAAAAAAAAAAAAAACCAAGAATCAAACCAGAACCTACAGCTGAGCAACAATGCTACTACTCACCATCAATATCATTAACAACAATTTTTTTTTTTTTTTTTTTTTTTTCAGGGATTTACGGACACGAGCAGCTTGTAGATGCCCTAAGGCACAGGCATATACCAAAGCCATTCTAGTCCTACGACACTGATAATTATAAAAATTGGGGCATGAATGCCTAGGCTTAAAAAGGTTCCTTGGCCATTAGCTAAGTAACTTCTTATGATCCGAAGAGTTTTTTTTTTTTTGTTACAGTGACTTGCAAATGCATGAAATTGCTTTCCTTGGAAAGCTGTGAAACAAGAACATGTTAGAATCCAGAAATACATATAATAACCAAAATTAGTTATAGTGGAATGTAGGATAAGGTAAGAGTCTGATTAGCAATGAGCTTCTCTTTAAATAAGATACACCCTAATGGGAAGATTACTTGGGCTAAGACATGCTTGCGTGATTAAATTCTAGGTAGCTGTATGAAGTGCATCTACATTACATTTATGCAATGTCATACAATTTACTTTCGAGTGCATGGGCATTTGCTTATGTGGTTTAGCCAGTCTAATATTCTTCCCTTTATAGAGATGTTGCATTATTCTTATAACTAGATTACCCCTCAGAGCTCAACAATATTTTAGGCAGTCTTGGTGTGCAAGGTCCTTACATGGCAAGCTTATGGTCACAAAATTGAAAATGACAGCAGCTGGGAGCAGATTAAGCTGCTTGAATGCAACTGAAATAAGGCAAAATTAAACTGCTGTCTGTGGTAAGATCCCTAGACATTGTGCATACTGCATGGGGACAGTACACAGGGAGTAGCCATTAAAACCATATACATACCCATCTATAAATATAGTGACATTTTAATTTAAATTCGTAAGTATACTAATACAGGTGGTATATTTTCAGTCAACCAAGAACTCCTATCACTGTAGTGTTATAGGAATCAGTGGTGCACTAAATTCCAAATCAGATGACATACGTATCTACAAAGACATTCAGCTATAGCTTTGAAACCCCAATACTATACTAGGCTTTGAGAGCAACCACCATTATATCATATCCTCATGAAGAAGTAGATGAGCACAATGAAGAACAGGAGCTCCACGAACCCAAATAACATCCCAGGAAGTTTTACTAGTGCTGTACAATATTCTCTACTATAGGGTTTGTTTACCAGCTATGACAAAGATCCAAAGTGGTTCCTATTCAAATGGAGGGTCTACTGCTTCCTTTGGCAAGTACCAAACCATTAGTGTAATCAGTAAAATGTGCAAGGTAGAAGAGGAAAATTGTACTTGTTCAGGTAGGCATGGGTGGCCTTTTGCATCCGGATAATAATCATTATGTAATTATGAGAAATATGTCACTGGAAAAAATTGTATTGTGGCATATAAATAAATGCACATTAATGACAATAAAAAATATCAATGAACCCAGACAGTGAAGTGAGCAATGATATTTGGTCATTACCAATATGGGTCAGTTTTCCACCCCACCAACTTTAATGTCCGCTATCTTCAAATCAGACCACAAATCGTAATCCTTAAACTTTTAGTGCAAGAAATCTGAACAAAGCCTAAAATAATGTGTGACAAGGGCACATAAATGGGGTTGTATTTTAAATTGTGCGATTATAAATTTAGAAAAGTGATAAAGTAACAGATTTTTACAGTAACACATTTTTCTGAAGGATACAAAGTCAGAAATTCTAATGTATATCATTAATTAGTGACTTCAGCCTCCAGTAATTTCTCAGAAAACCACAAATTTTATGAGGAGCAAATCAAAAGCGTGAATCAAACATCTGGACATTCTGCAAAAATCTAGACAGTTGAGAGATATGCTGTAAATCATTCATATTCTGCATAAGACTGAAGTCTGAAATTCAAATGCCTGTCAATTTTAGGACAGAACAAAACAATTTTCAGCAGAGGCGGATTAATACTGCAGAACTCTTTAAAATGGCACATCAGAGCAAACACACAAACACAGGGGAATGCAGACTCCACAAAGCCACCCAACCAAGAATCAAACCAGAAAACCTATAGCTGTGAGGCAACAATACTACCACCACAAATCTGCAAAATTAAACATTCAGAAACCTGAAGTCTGAAATTCAAATGCCTGTCAATTTTACTGGACAGAACAAAAACAATTTTCAGCAGAGATGCAGGGATTAATACTGCAGACATGTCTTTGTAAAATGGCAGGGCACCAGAGCAAATCCACACAAACACAGGAGGAGATGCAGACTCCAAACAGAAGCGACCCTAACCAAGAATAAAAGCAGAAAAGATATAGCTGTGAGGGAACAATACTACCACTGCACCATCAAATATGCAAGGAATTAAACATTCAGAAACCTGAAGTCTGAAATTCAAATGCCTGTCAATTTTACTGCGACAGAACAAAACAATTTTCAGCAGGGATTAAAACTGCAGACACGTCTTTGTAAAATGGCAGGGCACCAGAGCAAATCCACACAAACACAGGAGGAGATGCAGACCCCACACAGAACCCACCCCAACCAAGAATCAAACCAGAAAACCTATAGCTGTGAGGCAACAATACTAGCAGTCCACCATCAAATATGTAAGGAATTAAACATTCAGAAACCTAAGTCTGAAATTCAAATGCCTGTCAATTTTATTTAACATTTTTAATCAGGACAGTCTGACTTGGAACAAAAAACAATTTTCAGCAGGGGCCCAGGAAGAAATATGCAGACATGTCTTTGTAACATGGGAGGACACAAAAGCAAACCCACACAAACACAGGGAGAAGATCAGACCCCACAAAAAAGGGAACCCCACCAAGAATCAAACCAGAACCTACAGCTGTGAGCAACAATGCTACTACTACACCATCAAATATCAAGCATTGAACATTTACAAACCACAGATATTATGAGGAACAGATCAGATCAATATGAGGAAAATCTGAATTTTTAAATGGTGGTGGTAGGGAACTCAAGTCTTTAACACCTGCATACAGGGTACAGGGTTCAAGCCTGAGGATTCTCCCACACCACCATAGCATGGGCATTTTAAACACACACAGACACACAGACACACACACACACACACACACACAACACACACACACAAAAAAAACTCCAGTAAAGCACAAGCACCATACACAATCCAGTAAGCACAAGCACCATACAAACATTGTAAATTAAAAGCACAAACTCAATAAAATAAAGGCACCTTACCTGAATGAATACATCCAGAACTTTGATACATCCTTGCAATACTGAAGACCTAGATCCCAATGCTCCTTCCTGCTTTCTTGCAGTGATTATATTTGGTCTGTGCACTAAAAAAGACATCCTGTTCCCTCTATGGGCTCTTGAGCATGAGAATAGGTCACTTCTAGCTTAAGTCAAAATTTTAAAAAACATATTTTTATTTTCATTTGTTTTTCTTGCTTTTTTTTTATTTTGAGGGGTTGCAAACCGCAGCCCTATGCCACGAGCCGCTTCCTGCCTAAAAATATTTGTATGTATGCTCATGTATGCAAATATGTGTAAATATAAATAAGTTGTTTAATCAACTGGCGCAAGTAAATATACAAGGATGTACTGTTTTTATTTATGTTTTATTTTTAGGTGTAATGGTATTCATTAAAACTAATGAGTGTATATTACACATCTTGGTATTGTCGTGACTGATCAGCAAATTCTCTGTTTGCAGCAAAATATCGTGATTGCTCTCAGTTAACTTTTATACTGTTTCACTCTCTACAACCGTTACATTTTATCAAAAAATAGCTGTATATGCCTATATAAGTCATTAGTTGTGAAATAGTCAAATAGATAAAATCATGTCTTCACGTGAGATCCGTGTGTTCATTGTTTATTTTTTTTTAAATAAATGAATCGCAATTTCACATACAATGTGTATGTCTGTTTACTTATATGTATGTATGTATGTCAGTTAAAATTGTATCATTAGTCTTCTACAGTAAACTGTCACTAAATAGCAATCTATGGAGATTAGTAGATGCCATAACTGTAGTTTCTGGTTGCTTGAGAGTTACTATTAAAAAACAGGCTCCGACTAATACCACCTATACTATTTGTTTCCATTTGTCTTGCCCTAGGCTGGGAGGGCTTTATTCCTATCTTCCTTTTAAAACTTCTAAGTTAAAAATGTAAGGTGTATGTTTCTGTAGGGGAAAACACAGTCTGCAAATATATAAAAATTACCTGTATTTCTCTCTGATTTTTTATTTTTATTTTGCCAGTTGCTTGAGAGTGTTGGTTGCTTGAGTTCCAGTTAACTGAGAGTTTACTGTAATTTATAAAAAAATGACTGCCTAGATCGGAGTATGAATATACATGCAAAAAATTCTATTTCTTATGATTTCATACCAATTCAGTATAACTGAAGGTATACCTCTCTCAGCCTGTAAGCACATAGATGAAAGTCTTGGCAGAAACATTTAATTGGCTAAAGTGGTTACCAAAGTCCAAGATAAAGTTAGGTAGTGAATGGTACTTTTACGCAAAAGTATTAACAACAATGGAAGGCAGTAAAGTAGAAGATGAGAATCCATATGGCTCTCAGATGATTGCGTGCTCCTGTCAAACCCTGAAACCATTTCTCCAACTTCCTCAATAAAACAGGTCCTCACCATACTTTCCACATCTAAACACCTTTGCATCATTGGGCCTGATAATACCCATGGATGCCTCCTAAACAGCTTCAAACATGACCTGTCAGGCCCACTAGAATCTCTGTTCAACCACAGCTCCAGACAGCTTTGTCCCTAGGGAATTAAAGACTGCAAATGTCACCCTACTACACAAAGGTGAACCACCAAGTGATCCAAGGAACTACAGACCTTGCACCTGTCACCCCTGGGATTCCGGATATTGGCTAAGGCTCTTGCCACCCCCATAGTGCCTTTTTTAGGCAAGGCTCAAATTCTAAACCTACCACCCTAGAAAACAAAAATGGGAAGAAATTGAGGGTAATGCTGCTCAATGCCAGAAGTCTAAATCTCAAATGCACGACTTCGAGGCCCTTCTCAGTATGGGAGGAACATCGATGTCTGTGCTGTAACTGAAACCTGGTTCAAGGCTCCTGAGAGCACCCCGGGCACTATTAGGTTTTACCTCATATCATCGCGCTCCGCCCCAAACCCCGACCACTCCACAAAAGGAGGGGGTGTATCCATATTCATAAAGGATACTCCACACCTCCAGGTTGGTGGCAACAGCATGAAGCTTCGGAAACCATCCAGGTGCAACTAACAATAGGCAAAACTGTTTCACAAATTGTAGCATGCTGCAGGCCACCCTCTCAAACTCAGGAACCCCACACAGCCTTCCTGAAGACACTGGAGGGTATAAATGTATTCCAAACACCATCATATTGGGTGACTTCAACTACCCGAATATAGACTGGGAACATTACTCAAGCCCTAACTTTCTAGCCCAACGTTCCTGGAGTTCATAATTCAAATGCCATGGAACAGCTAGTCACTGTTCCTACGAGGAGAAAATATACTGAATCTCATTGTCACAAACATGGGGACAAAAATGCTCCACACACCGGAAGTATATCCCTCATTGGTGAGATCTGATCATAACCTAATCTCACGGAAATCCACATCCTTACCCCACCCAAAACAAAAGACCATAGTGAAGAACTTCTAAAGCAAACTCACACTATCAAGACTGGTGTGGTATCCTTCAAGGCCCCTGAGTCAGAGGAAACCACAACCCAAGCCGCGAAGCTCCTTACAAATGCCTTCTATGAACACCTCCAGGACTGCATGGATCAGGCAATCCCAAAATAAAACCAAGACTCTTTCCACAGGGCAAACGTCCAGTCTGGTGGACCCCAGCCATTAACAAACTTTACAATAAGAGGAGAAAGCTATTACATGATAGAACAAAATCCATAAAAAGGAAGTCACCGATCATTATTAGTAAAAATACGAGCACTCATAAAATCAACTAAGGCCAATTTTGAGAGAAAAATTGCCATGGATTCAAAGGACAATCATAAGGCCTTTTTCAGCTATGTTAGGAACCTGGGTGGAAACTCACAGATATGCTCAGAATTAGTCCAAAATGATACAAAAATCACTGAACCCACAGACATTGCCAACATACTGGCAGACAGGTTCAGTGCAAACTTCACCCCTCCTAAAGGAGAGATAACTATCCCAGCCGAAAGTGTAGCCTCCCCGGACATCTCAAATGCGCAGGTGAAAGCTGCTCTAAAGCTAAAACACAGCATCAATGGGACCGGATGGTGTCCCCGGCTGTGTGCTACACGAAGCTAAATGAGGAATTAAACCCGCATTACAAGGCAGCTGTTTAATCTCAGCTCACCACAGGATAATGCGCGGCCTCAAGGAGTGGCGTGACGGCAACTGTGGTCCCACTCCACAAAGGTGGCGCCCACGGACCCTGGTAATACCGCCCATAAGCTTAAAAAGTCTAGTCTGCAAAGCTATGGAGAGGATCATAATGGAGCTCATAAACAAAGATATAGGGACTTGCAGACATTGGACCCACCCCAGTTTGGCTTTGTCAAGGAAGATCATGCCTTTGAACTTGGTCGACTTCTTCAAATAGTCACCAAGGCCATTGATGAGGAAAGGCAGTCCATACAGCCTACCTTGACCTTGCAAGTTTTCTGACACAATACCCCACTCGGGTATTGTAGAAAAACCTTACCAGCTTAAAATGTAAACCCATATGTCACAAGATGGGTTGCAAACTTGTTTAAGGACAGAACCCACAGGGTTAGAGTTGCTGGCGCTGTGTCAGACTCCAAGCCGGTCACAAGTGGTGTCCCACAGGGCTCGGTCCTGTCTCTATTGTTTGGGCATCTACTTCTCAGAAGTACAGGCCAACATGGGAGGACTTTGTTGACAAAGTTTGCAGATGACTGCAAACTGGGCTATAGTGGAAAGTGCATCGGACACTGATATCCTTCAGAAGGACTCACGGAAACAGATAGCTGGTGCCAGAGCCATGGCCTGGAAGTTAAACGCCAAAAATGTATATAGTCATACCTTCGGGAAAAACAAGGTAACCCTGCTACCATATAGGTGGCAATCCACTAAGCACAGAAGAGGTTATCAGGGACCTGGGGACCAGGCTGACAGTGGCCTTTCTTGACACTCACATTGCTAAAGTGGTTAGAAAGACTTCTACATTGCCCACCTGATCATGAAGGGATTCACATCCAGATCTAGTGAGGTCATTGTTCCCTGTGTACTCTTCACTTATCAGGCCAATGATCAAGTACAATGCCCCATTCGGGATGTATCTCACCCGACATCTGCAGCAATTGGAGAGACCCCAAAGTTCCTCACCAAAAGGATAAAGGACTCCAAAATCTGTCATATGCTGCCAGATTGAAGAAACTCCAGCTCTATTCAGTCGATACCGCCTGCTCAGAGGTGACATGTGCCTGACATACAAGGCCATGTCCAACCCGGAATTAATGGACATGCTCCACCTCAAAAATCCAAATCCACCAAAACCACTAGAGCAAGCGACTTAAACCTTAGCACGGATATAAATAGGACGTGCTGAGGGATAGATTTATCACTCAGAGACTCCCTATGCTGTGGAATAAAATCCCGGTCCATGTGAGGCAGAGCACCTCGCTGACTCTGTTCAAGAGAAATCTAGACCTGTGGATGGAGATCGTAGGGTTTACCGGAATCATCTCTGGGTCACTGCTGGACAGAGGCACAACAAACTAATGGGCACAGTATTTTTCATATAAGGTATGAAGCCACAATAATTTGGGCTAGGCTTATAAATGCCTTAGGGCAGATAGCCTAGTATAAACCTATGAACCTATGAACCTATGAACCTATTTGTCTAATCTTACATGCAGAGTCATGGAAAGAATTATCACAGACCTGATAAAGACATAGGAAATATTTAACAAACCAAAAAACAACTGCCCCATCCCTGTTTGGTTTTGTCAATGCCAGTTAATGCCTACTAAACCTGGTGAACTTCTTTGAGAAGGTCACTAGAGGCATGGATGAGGGCAAAATACTTTATTTAAAATGCATTTACTGTGAAAGTCCTACATGGAATGAGGCAATTTTCACTGGAGCCTGGGGAGAAAAGCACCAGATGCATGTCTTTCTAATGTGGAAGGAAAGCAGACCACCCAGAGGAAACCCACACGAATGCAGAGAGGACAAGCAGACTCCACACAGAAGGCACCCCTTTGAGGGACATTGGCTGGGCTTAAAAGGTAAAGAAGGGAAGTTAGGCTAGTACTTACCTATGAAGATCCAATAATTCATTAGTATGTCTTTTAGGTTGGCATAATGATTCCAATATTTGCCTTATAGACACAAGGTGCAGGGTTTGATTCTCACATGAGTTAACTGGTTAAGCTTAAAATGGCACACAAAGACAGTTAGCCTGCTACTAATCTATGAACCAATGTGCCATAGTGGTAAGAAAATTCTTCTACATTGTGCAACTTATAAGTAAGGGCAAGGTATCCAGATATGAGGAGATCATAGCCTCACTATACTCAGCTCTCATTAGACCAATAATCGAGTACAATGCATCCTTTGGCATGTACCAACAACTAGACCAGCCACACAAGTTACTCACTAAAAGAATACAGGGTGTGAATAATATGTCCTGCTATGTGGACCACATCAAAGCCCTGTCCCTGTCTCGAGTCTCTTACAGACTATTGAGAGGAGATCTATGCCTACCCTACAAGGCATTCTCCCATCCAGTCCTGATTAATCTGCTACATTCAGCAAACAAACAGCACTGGAATTACCTGATCTAAGGATCTAAACCCCATCTGTGACATAAGCAAAACATGTTGGAGGAACAGATATGCCTCTCAGAGACCACCCTTCTGTGGAACACCCTTCCTATCATGCCAAACAGAGCTTTTCCCTAATTCCATTCAATGCAATTTGGTTCAATAGAAGGGAAACTGTAAATTCACCCCGGCTTGTCACCTGTGGACTTTACAGACAAGAACAGCTTGTAGATGCCCTAAGGCACAGGCATATACCCAAGTCATTCTAGTCCTATGAAACTGATAATTTAAAAATTGGGGCATGAATGGCTAGGCTTAAAAAGGTTCTTTGGCCATTAGCTAAGTAACTTCTTATGAGCCTAAGAGGTTTTTTTTTTTTTATTACAGTGACTTGAAAATGCATGAAATTGCTTTGCTCAGAAAGTTGTGAAACAAGAACATGTTAGAATCCAGAAATACATATAATAACCAAAATCAGTTATAGTGAATTGTAGGAAAAGGTAGGAGTCTGATTAGCAATGAGTTTCTCTTTAAATAAGATACACCTTAATGGGCAGATTACTTGGGCTAAGACATGCTTGTGTGACTAAATTCTAGGTAGCTGTTTGACGTGCGTCTACATTACATTTATGCAATGTCATACTATTTACTTTCAAGTGCATGGGCATTTTCCTTATGTGGTTTAGCCAGTCTAATATTCTTTCCTGTATAGAGATGTTGCACTATTCTTATAACTAGATTACTCCTCAGAGCTCAACAATATTTTAGGCAGTCTTGGTGTGCAAACTCCCTACATGACAAGCTTATGGTCACAAAATTGAAAATGGCAGCAACTGGGAGCAGATTAAGATGCTTGAATGCAAATGAAATAAGGCAAAATTAAATTGCTGTCTGTGGCAAGATTCCTAGACATTGTGCATACTGTATGGGGGCAGTACACAGGGAGTAGCCATTAAAACCATATACATACCCATCTATAAATATAGTGACATTTTAATTTAAATTCATAAGTATACTAATACAGGTGGTATATTTTCAGTCAACCAAGAACTCCTATCACTGTAGTGTTATAGGAATCAGTGGTGCACTAAATTCCAAATCAGATGACATACATAGCTACAAGGACATTCAGCTATAGCTTTGAAATCTCAATACTATACTAGGCTTTGAGAGCAACCACCATTATATCATATCCTCATGAAGACGTAGATGAGCACAATGAAGAACAGTAGCTCAACGGACCCAAATGACATCCCAGGAGGTTTTACTAGTGCTGTACAATATTCTCTACTATAGGGTTTGTTTACCAGCTATGACAAAGATCTAAAGTGGTTCCTATTCAAACGGAGGGTCTAGTGCTTCCTTTGGCAAGTGCCAAACCATTAGTGTAATCAGTAAAATGTGCAAGGTAGATGACGAAAATTGTACTTGTTCAGGTAGGCATGGGTGGCTTTTTGCATCCGGATAATGATCATTATGTAATTATGAGACAATATGTCACTGGAAAAAATTGTATTGTGGCATATAAATAAATGCACATTAATGACAATAAAAAATATCAATGAACCAAGACAGTGAAATGAGCAATGATATTTGGTCAATACCAATATGGGTCAGTTTTCCACCCCACCAACTTTAATGTCCTCTATCCTCAAATCAGACCACAAATCGTAATCCTTAAACTTTTAGTGCAAGAAATCTGAACAAAGCCTAAAATAATGTGTGACGAGGGCACATTAATGGGGTTGTATTTTAAATTTTGAAATTATAAATTTAGAAAAGTGATACAGTAACAGATTTTTGCAGTAACACATTTTTCTGAAGGATACAAAGTCAGAAATTCTAATGTATATCATTAACTAGTGACTTCAGCCTCCAGTAATTTCTCAGAAAACCACAAATTTTATGAGGAGTAAATCAAAAATGTGAATCAAAGATCTGGACATTCTGCAAAAATCTAGACAGTTGAGAGATATGCTGTAAATCATTCACATTCTGCATAAGACTGAAGTCTGAATCAGCTTTGAATACATCAGTATTCAGAAATTATGCAAAGGTTTATCTACTAAAACTGAGTGATGGCCTGGCTAATTTCAAAAGCCTCTTCCATCTCGAGAACCCCAGCATACCTCTTGTGTCCAGACATTAGCAGGATGTCTAACTTTTTGCCTCATAGTTTTGGTCTGTTCCACATAATATGTGTGGTTTTCTTGCAGATCAATGAGGATTGAATTCACTAAACAAAACACATCTGAGTTTCAGACTTCAAGTTATTCAGAAAATGTATGCAAATGCAAAACGTTTTAGTCTAGCAACTTTCTAACTTTATAAGAATGACCTTTAAAATGTATACCTATTTTTGGGCCTTTGACCCTCACCCTCCCACCCCATGCTTTGTACAGATTTGTTATTCTAAGATATTGAGAGCTTATGTGACATCCTTAACTGGCAAATTATAAGCACATGTAAATAGTTGCACAGGTGCATCTATCTCCCTCAGAAATTATTACAATACCAGATTCAAAAATAACCCCCTGTAGCAGAACTCTAATATAAACAGGTGCTATAATAAAATAAATAAAAAAAAACTTACTGTATGGAAAAAAAAACTTTCAAGATACAAAAAATGCTTTTCTTACACTGAATAATGTACTCCAGACCCCAATTAAATCAAAAAGCCAAAGATGAGATAAAAACAGCCACCCAGTTGAAGGATAACAGGGCATTATTTAACTATGTTCTAAACCTCAGAAAAAATGCCCAGTACTGCATAGACTTAATAGCAAATGATATTACATACTCTGACCCAGATGCATTACAGTACAGTCTCATAGATAAGTACTAGGCTCACTGCTGTCGTAGCTCATTTTAAGCCTAGCCAATTTACCTTTCAAAATGTGAGAAATAAACACTGTACCTTGTGTCTGTGAGGTAAACATCTTTACCACCATACCAACCCACACATCAAAACCTTTATCGAGAGTAGAAGTTGATTGTTAACAGCTGTGGTTGAGGTTATGCTTACTTAACTGTACAGTCAGGTAATTGTGGAAACATTTAAGTGACATGGTTCCTTTCTGCTTGAGAGGGGGCATGGAGATTTGTCTGGCAGAATGAGAATTTAGCAGCAGATCATAGCTGATGTTAATGCAGTGGGAGGACACAGCAGGCTATAGGACCAGGTGCGCCATAGGGCCACGGACATCATTTCATCAGACTGGAGGAGAGCAGCTGGAGTGGCTTGAGACCATATGACTAAAGGGGGAAACCTGCTACAGATCCAACACTGACATCAAATGAAGAGTTCCTATCCACTGTCAACAGAGTCTGCCAGTAGCAGGGAAGTCACTAGTGCAGGCACACGTCTAAGGGTTAAATGTTTTAAATGCAACCAATGGGGCCATGTAGCATATAGATGTCCATGAAGGCAATGTGGGGAACAACAGGTGGGACAGCTAGTAAGCGGGAATGACAAAATGCAAACTGTAGGTTGTCTCGAGACAACAAAGGTACCAAATTACCACAAGAAGTTATATCCTATCTTAATGAATGGGAAAGAGGCCAAGGCTAAGAGACAGACTTACCTGACCATTGTGAAGCCTGCAATGGTTACAGAGGAACGCTACTTGCTTGGGCAGTCTACTCCAGTCAGAACTTTAGGAGGGACCCCATTCCAAATACCTTTGGCTAAGGTTCACCTGGACTGGGAGGGTGGAAAAGGAAGGAAGCAAGCAAGTAGGTGTGTTTGAAAATATCCCTGAAGCTGTCCTGATAGGGAATGATTTTGATAATGCAGCACTGTGCGTTCATGCAGTTACACGCAGTCAGGCTTCGAGACAAGCATGTGGTTCTGGTATCCTGGGGGAGATCCAGACAGACTGCACACTTGCAGCCAGGACTAGTGAGGTGGTTACTTCAGGGAGGCAGCTACTCTAGCAGTGAGACTGAAGGTGAGCCACAGCTGCTTGCGAATACTGATGTTCCCTTGGATAGAATGACTGCAAGGGCAGAGGTGAGTAGTAGCACTCAGGCTGACAGTGAAGCACCGCTGTCAGAGGATGCCAGTCTTCCTTTGGAAAGGGGAGCTGGGAAGGGTTACTAAGAGAGAGTTGAGACAGGGTCAGATCTCAGACCCTACATTACAAGGCCTGATGGAGGTAGCTAGTGAGGCACCTGATTCTCAAGGAAGGGGGAATCTGTATACTGGGACAAAGGGTTACTGTATAGAGAGTGGACCCCTGAGGTAGGGCTAGAAGGTGAGAGAATACAGCAATCATTAGTGCCCAGAGCCTACCATCTGGCACTTCTAGCCATAGCCCATGATATTCTCTCTGCAGGTCATACAGGCATAAAACATACAAAGAGATGTATTATGCAGAACTTCTACTGGGCCTGAGATTTCCAGAGATGTAGCAGTGTACTGCAGGACCTGTGAGCAGTGCCAAAAGGTAGGCAAGGTAGGAGACAAAGTAAAAGCTCCTTTGATGTCTTTGCCTGTGATTGAGGAGCCATTTCAGAGGGAAGCTATGAATATTGTGGGGACTCTGAGTACAGGGAAAAAGCATATTCTAGTGGCAGTAGATTATGCTAGCAGATACCCTGAAGCAGTGGCTCTGTCATCCATTCAGGCAGAAAAGGTGACAAATGCTTTGTTAGCAATTTTCAGCAGGGTAGGTTTCCCAAAGGAAATGTTGACTGACAGAGGTGCCAATTTCATGTCAAACCTGCTCGCTTGTCTGTGGAAGCACTGTGGGCTGAAGCACCTAAAGACCACCCCCTACCATCCGCAGACTAATGGTCTTGTTGAGAGTTTAAACTCTACTCTCAAGACGATGTTATGGGCATTTGCAGCCCAGTTTAAGAGGGAGTGGGACAAATATTTGCCCCATCTGTTTACGTACAGAGAGGCACCCCAGAAATCCACAGGTTTTTCACACTTAGACTTGTATGGGCATAGGGTGACATTACACTTCTAACCCCTGTAGATACTGTTAATAAGGGGATAACAAACTAGTCTCTCCCTTACTAAACCACCAGTGTACTACAAGGCTCTATCCTTGATCTTCTCCTCTAACACACCAGCACCCTCCACTGATCCACACAACAGGCTTCCCATATACAATACACTGATGAATCTACACCCATACATGTATCAGATATATTGGCACATCTCCAAAAAAATTATTTAGGAATCTGTAACAGATACTGAAACATGACTTTGTAACTCACAACTCATGCTCAGCCCCCATCCCCTCAAAAAATAGTACTGTTTCCCCAGGGCTGTGTCATGAAAAACAACATTCAAAATCCTCTCATACTACCTGAAGACGCTTCTAATAGCAAATAATGAGGGAGGATAGTGGATGATTGTAAGTAATATTGAATAATAATAATAATCATAATATTAAATATTAATGATAAAAGTGGATGCTGACCTTTAGTTTGCAGAATTCTGCAGGCTAGGAGCACTGACTGAATCTTCAAATGATTTGGCCATCCTGCAGGGAGATTGGTCTCAAATAAATAACTGGTGTCAGAACCACAGTCTAAAATTAAATACTAAAAAATATATTACTGTATCTTTTGGGAAGTCATCTACCCCTGGGAACTACCACACTGACAACATGTCCCTAAGACATTTCTCCAGTTGTTCAGGGTTTGGGAACTTATGTGGACAGTGACTTAACTTTTGACCAACATGTGTCTGTTGTTGTAAGAAAGTCCTTCTCTATTGCACAGATTATAAACAAACAAAGGGATTGTACCTAGATCTAGAGATGTCGCTGACCACATTTACTCAGCTTTCACTGGGCCAGTTATTGCACATAATTCCCCCTTTGGCATGTATCTGTTCAGACACATGCAACAATTGGAGCACCCACAAAGATACCTTACTGAAAGGATACAAGGCCTAAACAACAGGTCCTTCATGGACCAACTGAAACCCCTGTCAATTTACTTGGTAACCTACAGATTCTGAAGATGTGACCTGTGTCTGGCATACAAGGCAACCTCTGACCTATTACTAATGGATTTAGTACACATCACTACGTCAAATGGCATCAGAAATACTTTGCCTAGGCATCTAAACCTCTTCTGCAACATTAATAGAACAGTTTGGAAGGACAGGCATATTTCACAGAAAATACTGCTGCTGTGGGACAGACTCCTCATCCACATAAAACAAAATTCATTCCTGTATGTTTTCAACTGCAACCTAGCTATTTAGTTGGAAAACAGAAATGTTACCCCACAACTGCCCCATCCACTACAAATGGGCAGATGCAGCTCCTAAATGCTTTATGCTAGGCATGGGCCCACTCAAATTATCTATGGTATGATCCCAGTTATTCTCATTAAGGGTAATATGTAATTATCAACAATGGGACAGCTAAGGCCAATCTATAACCTAGTGGGATAGATTATTTCAAACACAAAAAAGGAAATTAACTAGATAAAATTACCTGCAAGAGCAGCTAGCCTAGTACTTACCTTAACTATGAACATATAATCTTACATTTCAGAGGCACGTACAAAAATGCATAACAAACTCACCGAAAACTGGCAATGCTTTACAGATCCAAAAACTCTCACCAACATAACTAAAGCTACACTCTCCACTACATAACACCTCCCCTCAGTAGTTTATGGAGCACTCATTCCTACTAACTTCCAGGCAGCATAAAAATCAAAATTTGGGCACTGCTATAATAAAGTGGATAAATTATCAGCAAATGCCCCTTTCAGAACCCACTACTGTAGGGCACTGAAAGCCTAAATTGGTTAGAACTAACTCATCAACTAACATATACAGAGCTTCTTCCCACCTACAATATTAGCCAGCAACCATCTGCTTGTCTAGCAATAAATACTGTTCTATACAACTATGTTTGTACTCCATCATCATGATTCAGTGAGGAAAACCTTTTCTGTCCACAATCTTATCAAATCTGCAGACCATGATTTATATTTATACCATGTTGCTTAGGCCTGGGACTCCTTACCTATATCCATCAGATCAATACCCTCCTTCCAGTCCTTCAAAACCATTCAGAAATAGTTATTTGCCAAACTCTGTCTCTGCTTTTGCCTAGCCTCAGGATAATGTTGTTGTGTCTTTTGGCTTTTCCCAGTTAGGGGTCGCCACAGCGGAACTCCGGCCCGCTAATGATTGGCAGTTGATTTTTACGTGCTGAGTTGCCAGCCCTAACGCACAACCTTCAACAAAGGTATGCCCATTCACGCATGTCTCCACGCAGAAGACGCTCAAGCTGAGAGTCGAACCGGTCAGCGTCTTACTGTGAGGCGACAATGCTACCGCAGCACCACCACCGCGGATCTTCCTAACCTCAGGATAATGATATTCCTAAATATGAACAAGTTCCTAATCAAACCTCACCCATCCTGATTCACCCTTTACATTCACTTCCTAACTTTATCTAGATGAAAATGGACACCTAGCCAGTTAGACTTTCCTGGCAGATGTTAGTAAACAAATATGTTTGACCTTGTCCTTACAAATGTGTCCTCTGCCTACACTACAATACAATACAATATATAACTTGTGATTGCAACAATTAACCAACTGTAATCCCAAGAAAAAAAATCACACCCAGACAATGAAATCTGTGGAAATAATTGGCCACCCACACCACAAGAAAAATCATCAGACTGAAAAAATATGAAAGCAATGTTACTGGTCAATACATACTTCATACTGCTCAACTGGCTTGATTTTGCCTCATATAATTCCCCTTCTCCTTATAAAATGTGTTGATTTTCTGGTAAATCACTGAAGACTACAGTCATTACATAATGTCAGATATCAGAGTTTCATACTTCAGTCTATGTCAGACATTAGAGTTTCATACTTCAGTCCATGTCAGACATTAGAGTGTCATACTTCAGTCCATGTCAGACATTAGAGTTTCATACTTCTTGGTCTTTAGGAAATTCATGTTCAAAATCCGGTTGTTCTCCTACTAACATGAGTTAGGGTAATATTTAAATGTTATACAAGATTTTGGACTTGTAAAGACTCTGGTAGTCATTAGTCTAGTATAAACCTATGAATCTACTAGTTATGCACCAAATATGGCACAACAATACACTGAATGCATCATTCATACTTATTTCTTCCTACAGTATATATTCCAAATTCAAGATTTGACATAAACAATGAAAGAAATTCTCATACATAAAAACATACAACTAACCTGTAGCATCCTTCAGTAGGCTTGTCAGCATGTACCAGAATGTCTCACTGGAGCCATGTTATTGTGTCAAGTAGACTGTTGTTTCAATTGAGCCAGCAGGAAAACTGGCGATATTGAAGTGTATTAACCCACCAGTTAGTTTGCAGAGGAATGGGTGTGGCCTGTTTGATTGACAAGGCACTGGGCAGAGTTTCAATATGTAAATAAACCATGACTGACACGGAATCCATGCGCACAACGAACTCCATCCTCTTTGAAATTATTACTTTCCCCTTTTTCAAGGCGGCAAGCCCCCCTGCACCTCCCACACCCCTGCTGAACAAGTATTGTGCAATGGTGCTGGTACTGCAAACAATTTCAGCCGTTAATAACAGTATTATTTAGAGAAACAGTTTTGTGGTGTGAACTCTGCCTGATTGATGGACTAAAATGTGATGTACAACAGGCATTTTAGTTTTATGCCCCTAGTAAAACATTTCTTTTTTGGTAGTGAATGTCTACAATAAAACATCGGCTTGCTTTCGGCACAGATGCTGAATATTAATTACATTGCAATGTGTCAGGTGGGGTTTGGGCGGGGCTTGCTACTGCACATCTGGTGGGTTAATACACTTCAATATCACCGGAAAACCTACACAGTATCTGAGCAATAAAACATGGCCATGATCACTCTCAAATACAACACCAAGAGGTGAAGTGAAAACTCTGGTTTCACAACCCCTCAACAAAACTAATTCTAAACTTATCATAGGTACACATACTAAATCTAGAGTACTTGATAACAGTTTTCGCTCTTACTCAAACACTGGCTAATGTACAATGTATGTACTGTACCTGTGTACTATGTATGTATTCTACCTATGTTCCAAATTTCAGCTGTACACCACAAATCTATTAATTACCTTCATTTTTAAATTAATATTTTCCTGTTTGTTCTCTCTACTGTAATTGTTGATGTGCTGCATACCACTGTAAAAATATGTCTATCGTAATTTGTGTGTATACTTATCATGTCTAAATATCTAAATGTATCTGTAATTTTTCTATGTGGAGCTTTTCTCCCCGGGCTTCTGCTGAAAAAGGGCCTTTTTGGCTCAGTCAGACACACCCGCTTAGCAAAAGTAAAATAAGAATTAAACCTATAATACAAAGCTTTACACAATATAAACCATGCAACATGAAAATCAGAAGTACATCAAACACACACTGTCCACTTAAATTTCTCCAGTAATAAAACTAAACATGAGATGTCATAAATAACACCGTTTAAATCTGAATCTCCCAAACATAAAAATTTTCATGTACCTGTAATATACAAGTGTGTAGTCTAAACAAGTCCCATTAATTCTTCGAGCAGCCATCTCCTACAATGCTGACTGTTTCTCCAGATGACTTGCACAGACTCTACAGAGCAGCTTTAACAACAGAATATCACCATTATTTGTAAAACTTACTCCAAAATTAAAGTCACCTATAGCAGATTGTGACAGACATTTATAATCCCACTGTCATCAACCACAAAAACTTAAATTCTTAAACAACCAGTATTAATTTAATAAAAAAAGGCTGCACTCACTCTTGTCCAAACTTCCCTTATGGCTGTGAGTTCCACAACTAAGCAGAATTCTGTAGAAAGCGACACATATATTGTTTCATAACACCACATACCCACCCTCAAACAATTAAAGCAAGCCTTGTCTGTTCACATGATGCACCTAGACAATATCTAACTTTACTACTTTGTAATGAATGCATGAATATATTACACTGGTAAACACATTCAGATAAATGCATACATTGAAATGCAGAAGACATTTTTAACAGCTCAGCATTTAAATGTCTCACTGAAAGAAATGAAAGTCAATACCAAGCCAGAAACCAATGCACTTAGCACCTAATCAAGTTTGATATGACCATTTACACCTCTGTTGGCACCCATTGTTTAACCCAGTATGTCCAAGATCAAAAACCAAGGATGACTGTAGTAATGTTAGGATAATTAACATGCAAACCAATTGACTCAGACTTCATTTGCCACAAACTGAAAATGATGTAATTATTTCGTTATATAATTAGTCAGCATTTAATTTAATGTAACAAACTTCAAGAAACCAAATTTTGGAGTGGAGATTGACATCTGCAGAAAATAATAAAGCTATGTATACAGCTGTAAGAGCCCTTATTTATAGGCTTGTAACACACTTGCAGCAGATGTGAAAACTATTTCAGTGAAAATCAGGGGAACCTCAAATAACAGCTGTCCAAGAGGAGAGTTGAGAAACAGAGGTTGACATGACAGGAAACATTCACTTTAATGACACGCTTTATAAATCAGGACAACAGGAATTGGTGTTGATAATGGCTGACCTGAATGCACATATCAGGACAGACAGAATAAGATACAAGGCCTTGGGTCCACACGGGTGGTGCAGTAGGAATAAAGATGTAGAGGCCACTCTACTCTTCTGTCTGGTAAATGGCTTCATAGTAGGTAACACATGGTTCAAAAAGAGATACTGTCACAAAAGCTCATACAAGAGTGGCTAATGTGTAACTCTGGTACACTTCCTCCTAGTAAGGAAAGGACAGTGACTGTAAATTCACCCCAGTGCAACAGTAAGCCCACAGTAAAAACTGGTTGCCACAATCAGATGCAAGCAGTGGTCATAGAAGTCTTCCAATGTCAACAGAGACCAGGCTGATGAACTAGAAGATAACTGAAGAGAAATTACAACAGTTCTAAGAATTGCTTAGGTCTCTACCACCACAACATGAGGAAATAAGTGGAGTTGAAGAGGCCTCAAAGCACCTCAAAACAGCACGTGGGAGGACTTCATAACAGGTATGCAGCTAAGCCAGGTATGGGAATACGGTATGCAAGGAAAGCAGGTGGAAGAATGCACAAGTACAGGAAGTCATCAAAAGAAAGAGAGTACAGGGAAAAATGGGAGATAGAAAAGACAGACAAGACTAGGAGGGAATACTGTATGGCTAACAAGAATGATCTAAGAGAAGAGTTACTTCAGAGAAGGACAGACATATTAAGGTCAATGAAAGAAACAGTCTTCAGAAAGTCAACAAAACCCAAAAAGAAGCTTGATAAAACAAATGAACACAGTAATTAGGACTGTTCATAGAAATTCATGCAATATAACAGAAGTAAATAGGATATATCACTGTGCAGCTAAATTAATAATAAATAGTCTTACCACAAAAACACAGGGCAGTAAGGGAAAGGAAGGGAGGGGAGAAATGAAATGTCACCATGGAAGTATCAAATATAGAGAAAATTATAAAGCAATTAAGACAAGTGTCAATGTTATAAAGTATAGAAGACAGAACAGATCAACAAAAATACTGAAAGATAGTCGTGATACAAGTAATGCTCACTTACAGAAGAAATCAGGATCTATCATGGACTATTGCAAATAAGCTATCAGCACAGGCAGAAAAACTTAACATATATGCAGAAAAATATAAAGGTAAAGTACAAAATAAGCAATTTTTATTGATGACCCAAACAGATTTATAGACAATTGGGAAACATGTGAAAACAAACTGCAAATCACGAAAGACACGACCAACCAGTAAAGCACAAACAGCAGAAAACTGAGCCTCCAACACGCAATTCCAAATGTAAAAGAACAAATTTATTAAGCGCTTTCGGAAGGGTTAATACCCCTCCTTCCTCAGAATGAAAAGAATACAAACACGGAATGCAAACTACACTACTATTTAAATTAATTAATATCAGGTGATCCCTCTCATTCATTAATTCAATAAAACAAGTGTTGCCTAGCAACCAAATACACACTTGTTTCAATAAAATAATGCATAATAAAATACAAAAAACTCTGAATTAAATGTAAAAAATAAAATATAAAAACATACAAACATTAAATGCTTATAAACAAGCCTATAAACATAGTGTGTAATAAGAACTCATATAAGCATAGTATGTAATAAGAACTCGTACTTCTACGCTAATCATTAATATGTTGCAAAAAGTGCTGCAAATAAATAATGTAGATCGCCAAACGGCAATTAAATAAGATACGCAATGTCAAACCAGGGTTTACTTAGCTAAATACCATTGCTTCCAATAACCCAAAAAATGCAAGAAATGCAATCCTGCAAAATACATCTTTTCAATGGCAAATTAAATCAGCTAAATATTAATACCTAATAAACTATCTTTTTAATGCCAGTTTCCTTAAAATAGATGTTATAGAAATTTGTTCATTTTTCCCCAGGATTAAATGAACAAATTTCTATAATTTCTATAACATCTATTTTAAGGAAACTGGCATTAAAAAGATAGTTTGTCCACATACTATGCTTATATGTTCTTATTACACTTTTATAGGCTTTTATAAGCATTTAATGTTGTATGTTTTATTTTACATTTAATTCAGATTTTGTATTTTATTATGCATTATTTATTGAAACAAGTGTGTATTTGCTGGCAACACTTGTTTTATTGAATTAATGAATGACTGATATTAATTCATTTAAATAGTAGCGTTTGCATGTTGTATTCTTTTCATTCTGAGGAAGGAGGTATTAACTTCGGCTAATAAATTTGTTCTTCTACATTGGAATGCGCGTGTTTCTACTGTTTTTTTAATTAAACATGTGAAAAGAAATTGAACCACCACCAAAAAAAGAAATGGATGCATTTTGGAAAAATATCTATGAAGATCCTGTGGAACATTACAAAGATGCTGAATGGAAAGAAAAACTGTTGGATCCTCATTAGTTAAATACGACCACAAATCAGTCTTCATTAAACTGGCACTAGCACCAGCACTCGCAAAAGGCAAAGTCAGACTAAAAACTTCACCAAAGCAAACTATACCCTCCTAGGGGAAGGTATAAATGCATTCCAAGCCTCACAACCAGCTGGAAGTGACAACTATAGCAAAGCTTACACTGAAGCCTTGTGCAGTCACTTGTGTAAGTGTACAGACTCGGCTGTTCCAGAGAGAATCAAAGCCAGAGGCCCAAGAAAAAAAAACAAGACACCATGGTGGGCATCCAGCATCAACAAACATAAACACTGCTGTCTAGGAAAACTAAGGGGAGGCTCAAGAACGGAAAAGGACCCTCCTCAGCCTCAACAAGCAAATATGACAATGTGTCAAATCCTCTAATGGTAACTTTGATAAAAACTAAACAGTCAAAGCAGAGGATAACCATAAGGCCTTTTACTGCTATGTACATTGCCTGAAAGGTACGACCCAAGTGTATGCCGAGCTAGAGACTAACGGTATCACACACACACTGATAACGCAGTGATAGCAAATATGCTAGTAGCCAGATATGGTGAAAATTTCACTCCTTTAGCCCCTCCAAACTTATCACAAACATTGTCCCTAAGCCCCCCCCCCCCCCCCAACCTATATATCCTAAAGTAGGTCATTAAAGCCTTTTCTAAAGCAAAAAAAAAAAAAAACACAGCCTCTATGGGACCAGATGGCATCCCAGGTTGTCTTCTAAGCAAACTAAAACATGAACTACCATTGCCATTAAGTGCCCTATTTAATCATAGCCTAACCACAGGCTTTGCTCCAGTGGAATGGAGAACAGTGACAGCTATTCCCCTACACAAAGGTGGATTATCAACA
>NC_056741.1:138625426-138792926 GCF_019279795.1 Protopterus annectens
CCTCTGCTACCAGCTTTTTGGATATGGGCATCCTGAAGCAATGCAGAACTTACCTCATCTTTACTGACAGCCAGTCAATTCACAAACTGATATGGTATGTGAGAAATATATTTACAAAATGTTACTGGAGGCAAAGTTCTCACATTAAAGCACTCCTAATATCAATAAGGTTGTCAGTAGTACACATGCTGCACCCATCACATACAATTCAAAGCAAACAGATAGATCTACATATGCTGAGGCACTTAAATGTAACCTGCCAAAATCCTGAAGACCTCCCAGACAAAGTGCACATAACAAACCACCTCAGCAACCCTGAACACACTCTTTCAAAACACCACCCACATTAACACATACAGCCACATCTCATGGAGCCTTTACTTCTAAGTCCATAAGGCAAGCCACCACATAATCCAACATTCTAGTCATTGAAGATTCCATCGTGAGACACACTGATGTCCCTGTCAAGCCAAGAAAGTCACATTCAGTTGTTTTATCAGGGGCCAGGATCTATCACATTATGCATGCATTCGGGTCATTGAACCACAAGTATCATTATGACTCAGTCGTAGTCCATGATACACGGATGTAAATGACTTGAGATGTATCTCCATAGACTATATGAAAACAGACATCATTTAGCTCTTGGAATACATGTCTCAGGTTGGTATAAGACCAGCACTGAGCAGCATTTTACCCTCTCCAAGGATGATGTTACAATATGAAAAAACAGATGATTAACTGTAATAATTGGATTAGTTTCTGGTGTCATTCGAAGGGGGTGCAAGATTTGTCAGCATGGAAGGAGATGGTCAACAGACCACACTGCTTTGTCAGGGATGGTCTGTACCTCTCCCCTCTAAGCTTTTGAATATTAGCTAAAATATTGTCTTCCCTATAGTGCCTTTTTTAAGCAATGTAAAACTGTAAGTACTTCTGAAATAGCAAATCAAAACCAAGAAAATCTAAAGGTCTTACAGCCCAATGCTATGAGTCTAAACAAAACCCTTGCTACTTAGAATCTTTCTTTACCCTAAAGAATGCTTATGTCTGTGTTGTCACTGAGATATGGTTTAAAGCCACAGGTACAGACCAGTTACTACACAGACAGGGACTAAAGATGGAAGGGTCTCGATTTACATAATAAATACACCTCAGGGCTGGTCAAACAGGATGATGCACTTGAGCCTCTCCACATTCAAATCACCGTAGGCAAAATCTCATACCATTTCCTTGTAAGCTGTAGGCCCCCCTCCATGACCCAGGAAGCCCATAACATGCATTTAAGCTTACTGAAAATACTCACTATCCAACCCAATACCATATTTATGGGTTAATTACCCCAGTATTAACTGGGAATCGTATATGACACCAAACGTACAGGCACATAAACACTTAGATTTTGTAAAGACAAACTCCCTGGACTAGACTACCCTTCCATGAGTCACAACACCCATGAAGCCTACTTAACCAAACTGAAGACAACCCCAATTTTGCCAAACACACTGGCTATGGGGATTTCAATTATCCCACCATCAACTAGGAACCTACTCTACCCAAACTCGCTAGTACAAAACTTCCTTGACTTTGTGAATTCAAATGCCCTAGAGCAAATTGTCCATGCCCCAACAAGAGGAACAAACATTCTAGATCTGTGCACTATCAACAAGTCAAACAGGTGCACTGCTACAACTGTTGGACCCTCATTAGATAAAACTAACCACAAATCGGTCACCACTGAACTGGCAAAAACAGCAGAATTCACAAAGGATAAAATCAGACTAAAAAACTTCACCAAGGCAAACTATACCCTCCTAGGTGAAGGTATAAATGCATTCCAAGCTCCACCCCAAGATGAAAGTGGTAAATGCTCCAAAGCTTACAATTAAGCCCTGTACAATCACTTGAATAAGTGAATATACTCGGCTGTACCAGATAGAATCAAAGCCATAGCCCTGAGTAAAATCAAACTGCCATGGTGGACTTCCAGTATCAACAAACTCTATAATAATCTCAAAATGCTGATGTTCAAGAAAACAAAGACAAGGACCCAACAATGGAAAAGCGCCCTCCACAATCTTAACAGGCAAATAAGACAACTTGTTAAATCATCCAAGAGCTCCTTTGAGACAAACCTAGCAAGTACTTTCAAGGATAGCCATAAGAACTTTTACAGCTATGTATGTAAGCTAAAGAGTAGGGCCCAAGCATGTGCAGAACTGGTGTCCAGTGGTATCACACACACTGACACCACAGAGATAACAAACCTGTTAGTGGATAGGTTTTGTGAAGATTTCACTGCCTTATCCCCTCCTAACTTACAACAACCCCCCCCAAACTGCCCCCACCTTACATATCTGAAGAGCAGGTCCTCAAAGCCCTGTCCAAGGCAAAGCACATGCACTCTATGGGACCATATGACTGACATTACAGGCTGTCTTCGAAACAAGCAAAAACATGAGCTAGCATCACCACTAAGTACTCTTTTCAGTCATAGCCTAACCACAGGATTTATTCCTACGGAATGGAGGACAGCTATAGTTATTCCCCTCCCCAAAAGTGGCCTAACAGGCCTGGTGAATTACAGATCCATAAGCCTGACCAGCCTCATCAGTAATGTCATGGAACATATCATTATGGCCCTCATAAATAAAGACATAGGTGATCTCCAAACCTTGGACCCTATCCAATTCAGCTTCATGAAGGACAGATCCTGCCTATTAAATCTGGTGGGTTTCTTTGAAAGTGTGACCAAGGCCATTGATGAGAGCAAATCTGTGCACACAGCATACCTCGATTTGGCAAAGGCTTTCAACACAATCCCACATTCAGGCATTACCGATAAATTTAGCAAACTGAATGCAAACCCCTTTGTTGTAAGATGGGTGGCCAACTGACTCACAAACCAGACACACACTATAAAAATATGTGACTCCAGCAGACCTCTGCTACCAGTAAGGTGCCACAGGGGTAATTGCTGTTTGGGATATATTTCTCAGAAGTTCAGATCAAAACAAAGGGGTTGTGGCTGACCAACTTTGCAGATGACTGCAAACTAGGTGCAATCACTGAATCTCCAAATTATGTCAGTAAACTCCATGGTGGTCTCACACAGACAAACAACTGGTGTATTAGTCACAGTGTCAAACTGAATACAAAAAAATGCATTATCATTCCCTTCGGCACAAACAATGTCCCTTCACACTATCAAATCAATAACAATGCCCTAAGTACCCATGAAGTGGTAAGGGACCTGGGATCACAAGTTGACTGCGACCTTAACTTCGACCACAACGTGCCTACCATTGTGAGGAAAACTTTCCCTGTAGCTCACTTGATTAGTAAATGCATCGCCTCAAGAGCAAAAGAAGTTATAACGCCCCTGTACTCAGCACTTATCCAGACCATAATTGAGTATAATGCCCCATTCGGTATGTACCTTACTAAGTATCTACAGCAGTTTGACAGACCTCAGAGATTTCTAAAAAAAAGATCATCAAGGGCCTCCTTGATGTGCCTTACAAGGACCAGCTAACATCCCTATCATTACATTCTGTATCATATAGACTTCTTAGGGAAGACTTATGCCTAGCCTATAGAGCAACCCAGGACCCAAACCTAATGAACTTACTGCATATCCATAAATCAAATGGGTCTAGGGATACCTGTTCCAGGGACTTAGATATGGCCTGCAACTTAAACAGTACATGCTGGAGGGACAGATTTATCTCCCAGTGACTGCCACATTTTTGGATCCAGCTACAAATTCATGTGAAACAGAGCACCTCTATGACTCTGTTCAAGAGGAACCTGAATGAGTGGATGGGGCACCATAAATTCTTAGCAGGGATTGCGCCCACAACACTCCTGGACAAGAGTAGTCATCACTAAATGCAATCTTGGGTATTGACTAGTACCTCTACTGTATTACATTGGGTTTAAATGGTTAGGTTAAAAACAACCTCCGCTCTGGGTCAATAGCCTAGTAATCTCTTATGATCTCCTATGATCCTATGATTATGCCGACCAGATGCACAAACACACCGGATCTTGTCCTCAGTGATATGGGAGACTGCTGCAAATCACTTAGTGCAATGTCCTCTGTGGAAAGGTCAGACCACAAAATGGTCTCCTCTGAAGTAAAAGTAAAACCCAGAACTCCAGGTAATCCTAAAATGTTCAGGCACGACTCTAAGGCTCACAGGCTCATACATACTATTACCTGATAATGTGACAACAATTCAAGCCCCCACAAACCCTAAGAACTCTGCTGCCTCTGGACATCTGTTCACAGAAACTTTATACAAGTATGCTAATAGCTGCAAAGAGGAAGCTGTACCCGCCAGGAATAAGTACATAAGTAACTAAAAAAATAAATAAATAAATAAAAACAAGCCACTGTGGTGTAATCACAACATCAGGATGCTCTATAACAGAAGGAACAAAATCATGGCAAAAATTAAGAGGTGTACCACCCAGCAAGATAAAAGGGGTCTATATTATTAGCTTGAAAGCTCAGTCTGTCGAATTCAAGTCTATTGACACATAAATGTCGAACAACAGAAATGTCAAGCATGACTTGCATCGAAAATCAGTGCATTGAAATGTTTTAGTTGGCCCGAGCTATTTGCTGAATGTTTAAATGGAAATCTCTGTATGGGGAGATTTCCATTTACTTCAATGTTGTGCGATCTCGGAGTTGGTATATTTAAGTAGCGGTGGGCAGACCTCTCAACCATAACAAATTCCTCGGTAAATACCGGTTTTGAGGGCAAAATATTAGGGTGCCACGAATTCCCGAGTGGCCCCTTTAATTTCCGAATTTCCCAGGGTTTTTTTTTTTTTTAAAGTTTTTTTTTTTTTTTTTAATTTATTCCTGACATCATCGCTGACATCATCTTCGTGAAGCAGAGAATGCTGAGCCATTGGTTATATTCAATTTAACTTGCTGCAGGCAGGAGAGTGGGATGGTCCTTCTTACCACATGTATTTTCTTTAGCTTGTTGCACTAAAGTCAGACTGGTCTACAACCATGTGCTTCTTCCCCCAGGTAAGGCAAGAAATGTGGGTTTACTTAACTAGGGCTTTACTTAATGTGCAGAGACTTGCATTACAAATTATGTTTGCAAAAGCGATCACAATCGCGTCTTTGTAATGCTTTCTACTGGCTTGGGCTCTGCAGGTGTAAGAAATTTGCCAGAATCATGGTATTCTGGGAGGAAACATGGCAGCAGTAAACTTGCTTTCGGTTTAGTACTTAAAAATGCAGTCGCATAATTTGGTTTGGGTTGTGTGTGTTTGACAAACTTGCCAGCAGCATAACTAACGATATTCTGTTAAGTAGGAAATTTGCTTTTGATTTGTACTTTATTTTGTCACTGTCAGTCGGTATTCTGTTGAGCAGTAAACCTGCTTGCTTTTTCACTGCTTTCTCCTGGATTGGGCTCTGTGTGTGAGAATTTGAGACTTGCCAGCAGCAACACTGTATTCAGGGAGAAAGTAAACTTGCTTTTGAACTGAAATCTGTTTTCTGTTAAGGAGAAAAGTCAGAAGTGTGTGTGTGAGAAACCTGCCAGCATAACGGACGATATGCTGTTAAGGAAGAAACACGGTCGGCAGCACAGCAGTAAACTTGATTTTGTTTTGTACTTTTGTCACTGTATTCTGTTGAGCCGTAAACTTGCTTTTGCATCTTTGCATTTCTTTCTCCTGGCTTGGGCTTTGTGTGTGAAAAACTTGCCAGCAACATGGTATTTTATCAAGGAGTAAACGGGGCAGCAATAAATTTGCTTTTGAGCTGAAATCTGTTAAGTAGAGAAGTGTGTGTGTGTGTGTGTGTGTGTGTGTGTGTGTGTGTGTGTGTGTGCGCGCGTATGAAGTTGTTGGAAACAGGGCAGCAGTAAACTTGCTTTTGAACTTAAATTTGTTAATAAGAGAAGTGTGTGTGAGTGAGAAACTTGCCAGCAACACAGTATTCTTGCTTTTGAACTTCTGTTAAGGAGAGATTGGATAAGCAGGCTTGGGCTCCCTCTGTGTGTGTTTGAGAAACTTGAGGAAACACGGCAGCAGCCTGTTAATGAGAGAAGAGGCATGTTAGCAACATGGTATTCTGTTAAGGAGAAAATACAGCAACAAACATCTGTTAAGGAGGAAATGGCAGCAAACTTGCTTATGTACTTCTAATCTTTGCATTTGGCTAGAGAAGAAGGGTTTTGTCTGTGTGTGACTGCATAAAATGCCCCAGTCAGGTTAACCATAGTTCTCAACTGTCCAGTGTTTTATAGAATGTCTGGAATGTTTGGCTAATACTTTTGGTCTGTTCCTCTTATAAAATTTGTGTTTTGGCAAATGAGAGAACTGAATTCAAATGATTATAGCCATTTAAGTTTCAGTCTTCCTGTCTTTCAGGAAATGCATCACATTTTATTCTAGCAGCTTTTCTAAGATTATACAAGCAGTGTTTAAACTGTCCCTGGTATTGGACCTTTGACCACCCCCCCCAAAAAAAAAAAATTTTTTTGGCTTTTTCCAGATTTCTTGTGCTGCATAGATCTTTAGGAGGATAAAGTTTAGTGCTGCTTATAGCAAGTCTGTTTGTGTTAGTAGCGTAACAGGTAGAATACTTACTTTTGTTGCAGAAGTCTGTGAGTTCTACTCCCACAATATGTAGATGGATTGCTGATATTGTACTGTGTTCAACTTTTAAAGGGGGTAGATGCTGCAGTCCTGAAAATGTCCTATTTGGCGGAGATACCTAGTAACTATGAACCTGCTATCAGGTTGCCATCCATTCCCTATTGTAATATTGCTAGCTTTACATTTTTTAATGCAACATAGGCAATTTATTCCTCAAGGGCAATGGCACTTTATTTGTAGAAATATAAAGTTTTGCTAGCAGCAACCTTTTCATTAGTTACATATCTCTTTAATGTGGAATTATTTAGACAACTTTTACTTCTGCAGAGATGTGCATATTTAGTGATACTGGTGGATTGTAGAGATTTGAGTAGACTTTTATGATAGAAATGTTTTGAATTGGGCAGTTTTGTCATTATTGGTTCATGCATTTTGTTTCGTTGCCTACTGGAAAAATGTTCAAAACCATACTTGCTCTAACAAGTGTGCAATCAGGAAGGTGTATCAAAAGAATACATGTATGTTTTGTGTGCAAGGGGCCTATGATTTGAAAACAGCTGAAAGGTAATCTTTATCCACCACTGGCCAGATGCATTTTCTTTGAATGTGGGTTTCAGTGCTGTTTCAGTGAATGAGTTTCAAGGGCAGAGAAGTTTTAATGCTAAGTCTGTTTTTCATTGTGAGACTGTATTGCTTTATCGGATGCCTATTGGTGTTTCTGCTATAAAATGTAAAATAAGTTTTTTAAATGAAATCCAAATCATTGTAGTAGTAAAGCAGTATACACATTACACAGTGTTTCTGGAAAATGGGGAGAGATAGCTAAGTAATGAGACGATGGAATGGCTGCAGGGGGGAGGGCTGTGTATGGGGGCCCCCCATTTGACCATGATTTTGTGAGGGGTGAAGGGTGGCAATCTCAGACAGCCCCAGATGGCACAAACTCTCTAGCTATGCCACTGATCAGTAGGCCATGGAGTAACTTTTGGAGGTCCTAGCAAACTAGAATATTCTTTTGCTAACAGAATATTGCCTGCCATTAAATGCCCTACTTTTTACTACAATACCCACATACTGCAAGTCACTAAAAACAAAATCCTAAGGTTCATCATCTTCTCCCTTCCCAGTGAACAACATTACTGCATATTAAAAAAAATGGTTACCATTTACTACAGGGGCTGGGCCCTCTGGAGCCATATTTTGGCTGTCTGTTCTTCAGTTTAAGTTTGAAAGTTGGTATCCCACAATTCCACTGGAGTGGGCGGGATTATATAATTATGTATGTAGATTTTATGTTAATTAGCGTACAGATTTGTACCTATTTTTCATGCGCCTTGTCCAGATTTTTAATGTTTCCAGGTTGAGAGGTATGGCGGTGGGTGTGGGGGGCTTGCTTTTGTGCAGAGCTCATTGTTAATGCAGCCACATATACTGAGCCAGAAGATATTAAAAAACTATTGGCAGACAAATTCAGCTCTAATTTTGGCCCTCTCTCCTTCTTAACCTCCTTTTAAAAAATATTATCAAATATAACTGCCCTGCTATCACTAGGAACAGGTCTTTAATGTCTGCTGTAAGGCCAAGAACAATGCATTGATGGGCCCAGGCATGAAACATGATGTATCAGGCCCTCTGGACTGCTATTTAAACTGTAGCTGCCAAACAGGCTACATGCCTAATGAATGGTGAACAGCAATAGTCATCCCTGTGTCCAAAGATGGACCATTTACAGATCATGGAAACTATAGCCCCATAATTTCACTAGTCTCATATGCAAATCCATGGAAAGAATTATCATGGAAATGATCAATATTGACACAGGAAACCTCCAGACACCAGACCTAACCCAGATGGGTTTCGTCAAATGCAGCTCTTGATTATGCAACCTGGTGGACTTCTTTGAGAAGGTCACCAAAACAATGGATGAAGGCGAAATGTTTCACACTGCCTACCTTGACCTGGCCAAGGCATTTGACACAATATCTCACTCAAGCACTGGTTGACAAACTCAAGAGGTTAGGTGTAAACCTTTATGTTATCTGGTGGATACCCAGCTGGCTCACAAGAAGACTGTTTTTAAACACCTACATGCATGTGTGTGTATGTGTATTTGCAAATGTATATATAAATGTGTGTCTATTTTACATATAAAATACACACACACACACACACACACACACACACACACACACACACACACACACACGCATGCATCTATGTATGTATATATGTATATATATATATATATATATATATATATATATATATATATATATATATATATATATATATATATATATATATATATATATATGTATGTATGTATGTATGGACAAGCGTACATATACGTTGCCCCATACATTACTGATGGACAGATTGTTTTTCTTTCGGCTTTTCCCGGTTAGGGGTCGCCAAAGCAGAAATCCGGTCCGCTAATGATTGGCAGTAGATTTTAACAGTGCCGCGGTGCCAGCTCGACACCCAACCTTCAATGAAGGCACGCCCATTCACGCATGTCTTTTGAATGCTACTCGACCACAGAGAGGACATGCAGACTCCACACAGAAGGCACTCCAGCCGAGAATTGAATGGGAAAATGTCTTGCTGTGAGGCGACAATGCTACCGCTGCACCACTGCGGCTAGTATACATTACTGATGGACAGATGCAGCTCCTAAATGCTTTATCCTTGGCATGGCCCAACTCAAATTACCTTTGATATGATCCCAGTAATTCTCATTAGGGGTAATATGTAATTATCAACCATGGGACACTTAAGGCCAATCTGTAACCAAATGGGATAGATTATTTCAAACACAAAAAGGGAAATTAGCTAGATAAAATGGTCTGCAGGGATTAGGTAGACTAGTACTTACCTTATCTATGAACCTATAATCTTACATTTCAGATGCACATGCACAAATGCATAAAAAATCTCACCAAAAACTTGCAATGCTTTAGAGATCCAAAAACTCTCTCACCAACACAATTACAGCTACACTCTCCACTAAGTAACACCTCCCCTCACTAGTTTATGGAGCACCCATTCCTACTAACTTCCAGTCAGCATAGGGTTGCCACCCCTCCGTTTTTTTTCTGGACTATCCGGGAATCAAACTGATTCTCTGATAGTCCAGAAAACACTATACAAACTCAAGTATTTTGTTTCAAAAAAGAAACAGACTATTGGAGTTTGTAAATTGGCTGATTTACTATGCTTTTTTTACAGAAAAGCATAGTAAATCAGCCAAAAGCAGGTAGCAGGAACGGAAAAAGAGGGCATTCTGTAGATGGGTGATGTCATAGTGACATCACAAAATGGGTGGAAGATGGGGTGGGACAGGCGGGGTTACTGGTGATGTGGGGTGTGTGGCTTTACTCCAGTTTTAGCCACCATGAAAGGTGGCAATCCTAAGTCAGCATAAAAAGCAACATTTGAGCAATGCCATAGTAAGGTGGCTAAATTATCAGCAAATCTCCCTTTCAGAACCCAGTACATATGGCACTGAAAGCCTAAATTGGTTAGAACTAAACCCTTCAGCTAACGTATAGAGAGCTTCTTCATACTTACAACATTAGCCAGCAATCACCTGCTTGTGCAGTACTAAATACCATTCCACACAGCTATGTTCATATTCCATCACTATGATTCAGTAAGGAAAACCCTTTCTGTTCACAGCCCTATCAAATCTGCAGGTGATGATCTACATTTATACCATGTTGCTAAGGCTTCGGACTCCTTATCTATATCCATCATATCAATACCCTCCCTCCAGTCCTTCAAAACCATTCAGAAGTACATCTTAGCCAAAATCTTTCTTGGTTTTTGCCCAACCTCAGGATAATGATATTCGTAAATATGAACAACTTCCTAATCATACATTACACTTCCTGACTTGCACTTTTCACCCACTTCCTTAATTTATCTAGATAAAAATGTACAACTAACCAGTTAGACTTTCCCGGTAGTCAGACATCAGTAAACAAATATCGTGTTTGACCTTGTCCTTACAAATGTTTCCCCTGCCTACACCCCACTAATATAACATCACATCACATCACATCACATCACAATCACAATCACATCACATCACAATCACAATCACATCACATCACATCCAGTGAAAACCAAGAAAAAAAATTACACCCAGATAATGAAATCCGTGGAAATAACTGCCCACCCACACTAGAATAAAAATCATCAAACTGAAAAAATATGAAAGCAATATTACTGGTCATTAGTTACTTCATACTGCTCAACTCTCCCTGATTTCACCTCATGTTATTACCCTTCTTCTTATAAAATGTTTTGATTTTCTGATAAATTGCTGAAGATTATAGTCTGTAATGTCAAACATTACAGTTTCCTACTTAGTGTTTAGGAAATCCATGTTCAAAATCTGGTTGTTCTCCAACTAACATGAATTATGGTAATTAAAAGTTATACATGATTTTATAGTTGTAAAGACTGTAGTCATCATTAATCTAGTATAAACCTATGAATCTGCTAGTTATGCACAAAACATGGCACAATAATGCACTGAATGCATCATTCATACTTATTTCTTCCTACAGCATATATTCCAAATTCAAGATCTGACATAAATAATGAAAGGCAATTTAAATAACCTCATACAAAGACACGTCCAACTAACATGTAACATCCTTCACTAGGCTTGTCCCATACAGTATATACACAATGTATAGGTGTAGTTATTTTATTTTTAAGTTGTTTTTGTAGACAACTTTCATTGTATCTGTATTTACATGTGCATCCAATTTTTAAAAAATATGGTATGATGTTTCTTTAAATGTTCTTAGCAGTTATGTCAGGTGGTGTGTGATTAGTGCTATTTAAATGTTTTAATTGATGGGATTTACAGATTCTGAAGAAGTATTTTTGATATAAACTGACAAAAGCTCTTAATCTGCAAAATAAAGGATTATTCATCAGTTCCTGGCTTTTGGTGCCCTTATGTTTAACTTCTGGACCTCTGTTTGGCTTGGTGTTTGTGTTATTGGTTCCTGGTTATGTTGTCTCAAACATTACAGTTTCCTACTTAGTGTTTAGGAAATCCATGTTCAAAATCTGGTTGTTCTCCAACTAACATGAATTATGGTAATTAAAAGTTATACATGATTTTGTAGTTGTAAAGACTCTAGTATTCATTAATCTAGTATAAACCTATGAATCTACTAGTCATGCACAAAACATGGCACAATAATGCACTGAATGCATCATTCATACTTGCTTCCTCGTACAACATATACTCCAAATTCAAGATTTGACATAAATAATGAAAGACAATTTAAATAACCTCATACATAGACACGTACAACTAACATGTAACATCCTTCACTAGGCTTGTAAGCATGTACCAGAATGTCTCACTGGAGCCATCTTTTTGTGTGAGGCAGACCGTTGTTTCAATTGAGCCAGCAGGAAATCCTACCCAGTATCTGAGCAACAAAACATGGTCATAATCACTTTCACATACAGCACCAGGAGGTAAAGTGACAACTCTGGTTTCACAATCCCTCAACAAACCTAATTCTGAACTTATTGTCACTATCCACAAAAGGAAAAGACAATAAATATTGTATGAAAATACATAACTAATACTAGAACATGGTAAACCTCCTAGAAGAACATACTACCAAGCAATCAGTGAAAAAATAGCCAGTTAGCAATGGAGATAACACTCCTCCATTAACACAAACACACAGTGAAATTACTGCACTCATAGTGCAGGAAAACTAGCAACCTGTAAAGAATTAAACCTGTAATACAAAGCTTTACACTATATAAACCATGCAACATGCAAACAATAAGTACATCACATAATGCCCATTTACATTTCTCCAGTAATGAAACCAAACATGAGATGTCATCAATAACACACAGTTTAAATCTGAATCTCCCAAACACAGAAATGACCACTTACCTGTAATGTACAAGTATGTAGTCTAAACAAGTCCCATTAATTCTTCGAGCAGTCATCTCCTACAATGTTGACTGCTGCTCCAAATGGCCTACACAGACTGTAAAGAACAGCTTAATATTGCCATTATCTGCAAAACTAACTCCAAAATTCAAGTCACCTATAGCAAATAGTGACAGTCATTTATAATCCCACTGTCACCAACCAGAAATAGTAACAATTATTTAAAAAAAGTATTAATTTAATAAGAAATGCTGCACTAACATCTTGTCCAACCTTCCCTTATGACTGTAAGTTCCACAACTAAGCAGAATTCTGAAGAAAACGACACACATATTTCATAAAACAGCATACCCATACCCCAAAAAATTAAACCAAGCCTTGCCCGTCCACATGATGCACCTAGCCAATTATCTGACTTTACTAATTTGTAATGAATGTATGAATAGATTACACTGGTTAACACATTCAGATAAATACATATACTGAAATGGAAAAGACATTTCTAACATCTCAGTATTTAAATGTCTCATTCAATGAAATGAAAGTCAATACCAAGCTAGAAACCTATGCACTTAGCACCTCATCAAGTTGGATATGACCATTTTTACCTCTGCTGGCACCCATTGTTTAATCCAGTATGTCCAAGATCAAAAACAACAGAAAGCCAAGGATGACTGTAGCAATTATAGAATAATTAACAATCAAAACCAATTGACTCAGGCTTCTCTCACCTTAAAATGAAAATTATGTAACTATTTTTATATAATTAGTCAATGTTTTAGTTAATGTAATAAACTACAAGCAACTGAATTTTTCAGTGCAGACTAACATCTGCAGAAAATGATGATAAGCCTATGTATACAGTTGTAAGAACTCTATTTATAGGCTTGTAACACCCTTGGAACAGATGTGAAAAAAATAATTTCAATGAAAATCAGGGAAAGCACAAATAACAGCTGCCCAACAGGAAAGCTGAGAAACAGAGGCCGGTGTGAGAGGAAACACATTCATTGCAATGACATGCTTTATAAAGCAGGACAGCAGGAACTGGTGTTGATAATGGCTGACCTGAATGTGCATATCAGGATAGACAGCATAGGATATGAGGACTGCCTGGGTCCACATGGGTGAGACAGTAGGAATACAGATGGAAAGGCCACTCTAGACTTCTGTCTGGCAAATGGCTTGATAGTATAGGACTTCCTTCTAATAAGGAATGACAATGGGGTACAATCAGTGACTGTAAATGCATCCCCAGTGAAACAGTATGCCCACAATAAAAAACACACTGGTTGCCAAAATCAGTTGCAAGCAGTGGTCAAAGAAGGCTTCCAACATCAACATAGACCACGCTGAAGACCTAGAAGATGACTGGAGAGAAATCACAACATTTCTAGGAATTGCTTAGAGCTCTAGCACCTCAAGAGAGGAAATAAGTGGAGTTAAAAAGGACTGTAGAGGAGTCCCACAGGGTTTGGTCCTGAGTCCTCTCCTGTTTGGTATCTACTTCTCTGAAGTCCAGGCCGAAATTCACCCTGGGGATCTCTCCAGTGGTTCTACTCGACAGAGGCAATGGGAACTAAGGTCAGGTGGCATGATGCCAGGGTAATCCTATGGGTTAGGCTTGTAAAGGCTCCAGGGCCATTAGCCTAGTACACACCTATGAACCTATGAACATATATACATGCACACACAAACACACACCAATATATATATATATATATATATATATATATAAAAACACACACGCGTGTGCACACACACACACACACACACACACACACACACACACACACACACACACACTCTCTCTCTCTCTCTCTCTCTCTCTCTGTCTCACTCCACCAAAGGCCATTTACCTGTATCAACATTCCATAGCATCAACATATCCACCATAAAGCCATCTGTAACATCAACATTAATTCCCACTTCTATGCCTGTTGAACAAATGTAATTTCTGTTAAATGCAGAGGAACTATATAATATATATATATATATATATATATATATAAATATATATATATATATATATATATATATAAATAAAATAGATAGATATACACACAAGGGTCTACTTCAGTAGACTTGAATTTACACTTACCTGAATTGCGGATTCTGCAGACGACAAAACTGAACTTTCAGTAAACCAGACCAGAAGATTATAGGTTCATAGGATGATACTAGGCTATTGGCCCAGAAGCCCTTATGAGTCTAGCCAAGAATTTCACCCTTGTAATTTAGGCATATAGCCAGATTAAGTAAACCAAGAAGGAATCCGGGCAGGCAGAAGTAAAAAACACGATTTATTGTGTACAAAACACACCAAAGACTTGTAGAATCACAAAAAATCCCAATACAGTAAGCGCTTTTGTTTGGCTATGCCAAACTTCCTCTGACAAAGGTACCATCATTTCCTGTTTAAATACATCCAGGACAGCTAGTAACTTTATTTCATTAATCAATTCCCCTCCAATATACTGTTAACTGCAAGATAAAATAAGTAATAATGCATTAAATCTATTTTAAACAGATAAAAATTAAAAAATTCTGCTTATAACAACATATTCATTCAGATAAATACTAATCATAGTGAAAAACCCGAATGATGTAAAATATGCTGTATAGCAAACTCCTGTCTAGTGTAAATGCAAATATAAATTTAAGATTGGTCAAAATAAAATTGATAGACATTTGTTAAATAGTAAAATTGACCAATATTTCTATAAATACTATCTTTCAAGAGATTTTAATCTAAGGACACTTCCTACAGAAAGTGCTCCATTCAATCCTGGCCAGCAATGTGCGTTAAGTCTAATCTGCCATTGTAATTCCATATTTTCTAAAAAGGCTTGCCATGCTCCCCCCCTCTTATCTGGTTTTAAAGTGTCCAAAATTACAAATTTAAATGAATGTGACGGATGTGTATATACGTGTTTGGCTAAATCATTTGTTTCAGTTTTGTCACGAATAGCTCGGATATGTTCACCCATCAGATCTTTTAACTTACGTTCAGTTTTCCCAATGTAAAAATTAACATATGATGAACATATTGCACAATAAACTATTTTTTCTGTATTGCAACTGTATTGCAACTGTTAGAAACTAGTTTTGTATCTATAAATGGTCATGGCATTAGAATTTTGGGGAAGTTAAATTGCAATACAGAAAAAAATAGTTTATTGTGCAATATGTTCATCATGTGTTAATTTTTACATTGAGAAAACTGAACATAAGTTAAAAGATCGGATGGGTGAACATATCCGAGCGATTCGTGACAAAACTGAAACAAATGCTTTAGCCAAACACATAAATACACATCTGTCACATTTATTTAAATTTCTAATTTTGGACACTTTAAAACTAGATAGGGGGGGGGAGCATGGCAAGCCTTTTTGGAAAAGATGGAATTACAATGGTAGATTAGACTTAACGCACATTGCTGGCCAGGAAGTGTCCTTAGATTAAAATCTCTTGAAAGATAGTGGGAAGGATTCACGATGGCTTGCACAGAGTCTAAGAGCTGTGTAAGACTCCATGCAGCCATCGCGAACCAGGAACAGCCAGAAATCCCGTGTAAGAGAAAGCTAAAATGACTCTTACACGGGCAGGGCGTGGATATGCTAATCACCCCACTTGCAGCTGAAAGGTATGCAAATGAGGTAGATTAGTGATCCACGAAGCTGAAATCAGCCCATGTAAGAGTCGTGTTAGTTGCAGAAATGTACTCAGTTGACAACTGAGTACGTTACTGCAAATAACACAACGGAGCCATGACAGCTCCAAATAAAGTGTGCAAATGTTACAGACAGCATGCCAATGGCCAAATATGTGGCCATTGGCGTGGTAAACCGATGCAAACATGAAAAAAATATTATTTTTTTCGGAGATCGGCAATGTTTAAACGCAGCGCAGCCCCGCACAAACGGGCTGCACTATATAAAACTGAAAAATGAAGGTTAGAAACACACTAATATGGATTTTATGTAATGCATGGATTTGCAATGCAGGGACTAGCAGACCAAAAACAACATGGCCACTGTCTAGTGGTTGCTAAGGGGGGAAGCTGAGTGTAAGACATGTAACTAAGCATTAGTAGGCAATCCTATGTAAATGAATGGTAGGATAGTGAATCACACTGTCGCATAGCAAATGAGCACAGTCCGTGTAGTGTAAGAGTTAGATAAGGGTGAGTAACTGAGTAGGAGATAGGTGACATCACAGGGGTTAATGTCAGGAAGAAAGCAAGCTCATTGGAGCAAAGTGGTATGTGAAACATATCAATCACACAGCAGAAAAAGAGGAGTGTCAACAGATAAGCATGGGAAAGTCAAGAAATGGAAGGTGTACACTGTGGCCAACACCAAAGTTTCTTGCTGTATGTGCATGCACGTGTGTGCGCGCTGGGAGGCGCGAGTAAGACAGAGTGCGCTCATGTAAGGAAGAGTAAGCATGTAGGAACCTGTTTAAAGATCTGTAAACCTGTTTGCGCTGGTGCGCACGCGTTTTAACCCGAATAAGCAGATTCTAGTCCATGTAAGCATGTGTGCGCGTGGTAGCCACTGTGAGCGTGTTTTCACTGGTATGCGCGCTGCTCCCCCCTGAGGAAACAGAGAGGAAAAGGAAGCAGGAGAAATAGTAGGAAACTAGCAGGGAATACCTGTAGAGGTAGCAGGTGAAAACAATTAGAAGCAGGCAATTACACAGGCAGAATACAATCCCAGCTCAGCACTTAAAACACTGCAAACAGCATTGCAGTATGTTTCTCTCAAGAGATACTGCAAGACAGGAGTAAGCTAGTAGAAGTGAAAACTGAAAAAGCTGCACTCAGACCAAACATGCTAGGGGCTGCCATAGCTGCCATAAGGAGACATAGGAGACTTGCTGAGGGTGGTGACAATGGAAATGCTGCCAGACAACCCACAGTGAGGAGACGGAGAAGAGTGTACAGGCCCAGGGTCACCAACCAGGGGTTACATGAGCTGGAGATAGTGGAGCACTATAGAGTGGACAGAGACCTCCTGCAGCAAATTGTCGAGCTGTGCAGGCCACGCCTCACACACAGAACCAACAGAGGGGAACCCATCCCAGTGGAAACCAAGGTATGTGTTGGCCTAAGAAAACTAGCAACAGGTACCTTCCAGAGACCAACTGGTGATATGATGGGGATATCACAGGCATCAGCCTCCAGGGTACTGCACCAGTTCCTGGATGCCATATCAGCACATGTCGGTGATCATGTATATTTGCCCAATGCCCGTGAGGTATTTGCCAGCAATATGCGTCTCTTCCAGCAAATAGTGGAATACCCTGAGGTAGTGGGTGCAATAGACTGCACACACATATGCATCAAAGCACCAGCCGGTGAGCGGGGTAGGGCCTACATTAACCACAAGGGCTTCCCCTGCATCAACTGCCAGGTTGTGTGTGATGCCCAGGGCATAATAATGAATGTGTGTGCTGGCTGTCCTGGGAGCTACCATGATTCCCATATCTGGCATTTGACGCAGCTGTACCAGACATTTGCCAATGGAGACATTCCACATGGACACCTAGTGGGGGATGCATGTTATGCACTGGAGCCATGGCTGATGACACCCATCAGAAATGCACACACACCTGAACAGGAATGCCATAATGAGGCACACGCACAAACACGTAATGTAATAGAGCGTGTGTTTGGGCTGCTCAAGTCACGGTTCCAGTGTCTGGACACATCTGGTGGAGCCTTGCAGTACTCACCAACTACATGTACCCAAATTGTCATGGTATGTGCTATGCTACATAATATGATCCTGTGAAAACAGCTGCAGCAGGACCAGCATAGGGCCGGGCCAAACAGCCCCCTACCATTGCCAAGGCCATCACAGGCAGAGCGTGACACGGAGGAGGAACAACCTGAGCCTGCCCCAGTAGGCAGAAGGAGGCATGCCCAGTATGCCCTGGCCTTGGCAAAGAGGCAATGCATAGCACAAACACTGGCTCAGTAGGAACCCCGGGAATGATACCCCTCTCTGACTCACTCATATAGTAACAGGGATGCCTAAAATGACATAACCTGCTCTCAAACATGTACAGGGAATGTAGTATGTGCATCCGACAGAGGCAGCCCTGCAGCACCACCTGAGGCATGATTGCCATGTGTTAAGCAATGTAACACCATCTAGTATATGCAAATATGAAGACCCAACCTAACATCTCACCCTCACCAAGCATGATGCCACACTATGAAGACAACAAGATCAAGTACAATAATTGACTGAGGTATTGCTGTTAGCAAGGGGGAACACATGGCTCACGGCCTGGACTGACATGCTGAGCAAGACATGATGCCCCACCTGCTATGGATGGCATGCACCCAGCCCACCTGGCTGTGTAGATACTGGCAAAGGCTGCTGTCACCCCCACTGTGCCTGGAATAGGTACATCCGGAAACACAAACCCACCAACATAGGTAGCACAAGGGATAATAACCTGGACGTAATGCTACCCAATGCCAGCAGTCTAACCTGCAAGGTGCATGCAGACCAAACCCAGCACAGCATGGAGAATGGTAATATGTGTTCTGTAACAGAAACCTGGGCAAGGCCCAGAAGAACACCCTAATACTATCAGGTTATGCCTAATACCATGCTCTACAGCTCCAAAACATGGCACACACGACAATAGGAGTGTGACTACCAGTAATTATCAAGAATAACCACACCCCCAGGTTGGTACCACAGCAAGAGGCAGCATGGACTATCCACGGGCGAGTAACACTGTCTCAAACTGTGCACCTGTTTGAAGCCTGCTACAGACCCCACACACAAACCCAGGTACCTCAGCCAGCCTTCCTGAAGACACGTCAGAGTATGAATGTCCCAACAAATACCAAACAAGGCACACACAAAGTATGACATAGGTGGCAATCCATTATGTATGGAAGAAGTAGTCATGGATCTAGGGACACAAGTGGATGGTAACCTGTCATGTGACACACACATTGCCAAGGTGGCCAGGAAGACCTGCTATATTGCCAACCTTAATATGAAAGGATGCACATGTAGAGCTACAGAGGTCACTGTGCCTCCATACCCTTCCCTTATCAGGCCCATACGTGACAACTATGCTTCAGTCTGCATGTACCTCACCTTACACATGCAGCAGTCAGAAAGACCCCAAATGTACTCCACCAACAGGATAAAGGGTCCAAACATTGGACATCTGCAGCCTGGCTGAAGAAACCACAACCCAATTCAGAAGCATACTGCACAGTCAGAGGTGATGTATGCCTGATGTACAAGGCCATGCCCAATCCAGAATGAATGGACATGCTCCACTGCAGAAACCCCAAATCCAGCAGACACACCACAGTGAGATATCTGAACCTCTACACATAGATTAATAGGATGTGCTGGAGGGAGAGATCCATAACCCAGAGGCTCAGGACACTCTGGAACAGAATCCCAGTCCATGATAGGCTGAGCTCCACACACAAACTCAACAAGAGAAATCCTTTGAAGTGCATGGGAGATAGCAGGTGTACACTGGGGGCCATCCCTGTGTCACATCTAGGAAAGTAAACCCTACGTGGGCATGATATGCACATTGCAAGGGGTGTTGAGATCCACAAACAGTCTGTCTGTGCTCAAATAAGGCCAGGGCAGATAGCCTAGTATGAACCTATGATGATACAAATTGTGCAGGACACAAAGGATTATTACACAGCTGTCCTACCTGATGGTAGGAACCATGGTGGTAATCCACAGATATGCTCTGCAGCACTCTAATATCACAAACAATACACCAAACCCACACACATTGCCAACATCCTACCTAACAGATTCTTTGCAAACTCCCCACCAGCACCAAACTGCCAAATATCTATCCCAGGAGAGTGTTGGCCCCCCGACATTGCAGATGCTGAGGTAACAGCCAGCATCCACAAAGCACAGCACACAGCATCAATGGTACCAGATGGTGCCCTGGGTTGTGTCCAACAAGTACTGTAAGAAGAATGGAACAGCAAATAGCATTACTGTGCACTATCAGTCCTACCACAGGATATGTACTCAAACAGCGGTGTACAGCAACAGTGGTCACACACCACAAAGGGGGTGCCTGAATGGATACTGCAAACTATCACCCCTCAACCCCGAATATCTAGGTTGGCAAAGTAATGTAGAGGATTATCATGGATCCCATGAATAATGAGATTGGGTACCTACAGACATTGGACCCTACCCAGTGTGGCTGTCATAGGGCAGATCCTGACCTGTACACGTCTGACTCATGTGAAACATGCACCAAGCCCAGTGATGTGGGGAATGTCGATCACACAGCCTATCTGGACCTTGCTAAACCCTTCCATACAATACCCTAGTTGGTGGTACAGATAAGCTCACCAGCCTAACTATAAACCCCTATGCAAGTAGATGGGTTGCAAACCAGCTCAAGGACAGAACTGACCTGGCAGACATGCTGTAGCCATGGCAGACTGCAAACCAGGTACAACTGGCATCCCACAAGGCATGGTCTTGGGAACCCTCTTGTATGCTATATATGTCACATAGGTACAGGCCAACATGGAAGGACTCTGTCTGAACAGGTTTGCAGAGGACGACAAACTGGCCACCATATCGGACCCTCCAGCTGACACAATCAACCTACAAAAGGCACACATAGAAACACTCAAGTGGTGCCACAGCCATGTCAACAAGCTAAATGCAGAATAGGGTATAGTCAACCCCTGTGGAAACACAGTACATGGCCAGAAATTACCACATAGGTGTTAACCCAGTAAGTACATCAGGAGCAATAAGAGACCTGGGGACACAAGGTGACACATATCCTGCATGTGACAACCATGTGTCTGTAGTGGTTACAGAAACATACCATATACCCACCTAATCATGAAGGAAAGCACAGCTTGGTTAGGGTAGGTCAATGTGCCTCTCCAGTCATCCCTCAGCAGCCTCACAATTGTGTACAATGGCCCTTCAGTGATGTACCACAGCAGACACCTGCAGCAACTGGAATGACCACACAAATACCCCACCAGGAGGATTACAGAACTGTAACAGATGCCATGTGTCGCCTGAGTAAAGTAACTGCAGCTCCACACAGTGCTATACTGCCTGGCTGGAGGTGAACTGTGCCTCATGTATAGAGCCATGACCAACCTGGTATCAATGGACATTTGGCACCATGTAAACACTGAATGCTGGTGACCTATGCAGCTGACAGGCCTGAACCCCAGCACAGACATAAACAGGACATGCTGTACTGATTGGTCCATAACCCAGAAGCTCCTTCCACTCACGACTAAACTCCCACTACAGGATATCCAGGGAGTCCCTCAGTGACTGTCATCCAGAGGAATCATGATGACTGGTTGGGTGATGGCAGGTGTACCCTGGATATCACCTGTATGGCATGGGTAGACAGAGGCACAGCACACTAACCGTGACATATGTCATGGCAAACACCAGTAAATGTGTGTTGAAGGACAAACACTCTCTGACTAGCATTACAAATGGACTAGGGCACATGGCCATTGTTTGTCACTGTCTACACAAGTTGTGGAATACATTAACAATGTTGGACAATCATGTACTAAGCTGTCCATATCTGAACAAAATGCAACATGGTCATATCTGCACAACTGGCCCTCAACTAGTCTGGTGTGCTCACTATAAACATTACAAGCAGTGATAGGACTGAAACCATTATACTGTCCACCACAGTGAAAGTACTGCACCAGTACACTATACAACAATACAACTGTTTGGTCAGCAGGAAAGGATGATGACAACTGTATGCAAACTATCCCATGGCGACCCTGCAGGCACAGCATAATGCCTGTTAGGTTCAGACACACAGCAGTTGGGCAGTAAGAACACAACCTGATGTCCAACACTCAACTGTACATATGATATATAGATGGCATCCACACACAAACAAAAATGTGGTGGTCCACAGATCCAAACATAAGGAAAAGTCACACTGGGCATGCTCGCACACTTAGATAAATGAGATGTGGCAGTCAAGAAGCCATACAAACTGTGAACTGGGCATGCTCACACACTTAGGCCATGTCACAGTTCAGCAGGTGCACACACATATCTGGCATTTCTATGTGCTAACACAGGAACCTTCCACAATACAGACATCTGCCCAGTGCACACAGTGAAGTTACAACAGAGACATAAGTAAAGTACTGGATCCCACTGATATGCAAACATCTCCCACAGTACACACGCTGTTTATAGAGATAGGGAAGGCTATGGCAATAAAGACCCACAAACAGTATATGAGCAACAGATACATGCATCTGACAGGTAAACATATGGCCGTAGAGTGCAATACCTGACTGTTGTCCCTAGGGAATACAGAAGGCTATCCACAGTGTATGTGGCATCTGCCTCCACAGTACAGTAGGCCACTGTGCCTGTGCAAAGTTAATGCATAGATATGCTGTCCCCCTTACTGATGGATAGTAACAGATGTACATACCTCTTCATCCATAATGATGTCAGCATACTATACATATGTCAGGAGCAGAAATTATACCCAGTAATGTGAATAGTGCGCTCCGCTACTGCATCTCTAACAAGTGTCATAACATAGTTAGATAGGGGTTTGAATCCTGCAAGTGCCCAGTGTGTGTGTGACTGTGTATGGGGGAGTAGTGGGTGCAATTCCATGTGTATGAGAAATGTCGCTTTTGGCAACTTTTACTACACAACACATGCTGCATATTCCACTGCCTAAACACTGATGATGCCAGCACCCTATAAATACAGCAGGAGAAAGCAATCCCCCCAGTAATGCAAATAGCATTCTCTGCTAATGCATCTCTCACTAGTGTCATAACATAGTTAGATAGGGGTTTGAATCCTGCAAGTGCTCAGTGTGTGTGTGACTGTGTATGGGGGAGTAGTGTGTGCAAGTCCATGTGTATGAAAAATGTCCCTTTTGGCAACTAGTACTACACAAAACATGCTGCATATTCCACTGTCTAAACACTGATGATGTCAGCACCCTATAAGTACAGCAAGAGAAAGCAATCCCCCCAGTAATGCAAATATAACGCTCTGCTAATGCATTTCTCACTAGTATCATAACATAGTTAGGTAGGGGCTTGAATCTTGCAAGTGCCCAGTGTGTGTGTGACTGTGTATGGGGGAGTAGTGTGTGCAATTCCATGTGTATGAGAAATGTCCCTTTTGGCAACTTTTACTACACAAAACATGCTGCATATTCCACTGTCTAAACACTAATGATGTCAGCACCCTATAAGTACAGCAAGAGAAAACAATCCCCCCAGTAATGCAAATAACACACTCTGCTAATGCGTCTCTCACTAGTGCCATAACATAGTTAGGTAGGGGTTTGAATCCTGCAAATGCCCAGTGTGTATGTGACTGTGTATGGGGGAGTAGTGTGTGCAAATCCATGTGTATGAAAAATGTCTCTTTTGGCAACTTTTACTACACAACACATGCTGCATATTCCACTGTCTAAACACCGATGATGTCAGCACTCTATAAGTACAGCAGGAGAAAACAATCCCCCCAGTAATGCAAATAGTGCGCTCTGCTAATGTGTTTCTCACTAGTGTCATTACATAATTAGGTAGGGGTTTGAATCCTGCAAGTGCCCAGTGTGTATGGGGGAGTAGTGTGTGCAATTCCATGTGTATGAGAAATGTACCTTTTGGCAACTAGTACTACACAAAACATGCTGCATATTCCACTGTCTAAACACTGATGATGTCAGCACCCTATAAGTACAGCAGGAGAAAACAATCCCCCCAGTAATGCAAATAGCATGCTCTGCTAATACGACTCTCACAAGTGATCTAACATAGTTAGGTAGGGTTTTGTATCCTACAAATGCCATGTGTAATTTTGCTACACAGTTTGTCCATGTTTGTGGGGTGTTATTCCCAATATTGCACAACATACATTATATCAGTAATGTCAATGCACACATGATGTATGTGTGTGCCACCTACACATATGTACCTGTGAACTGCAAGAGTTCCCATGTCCAAAGCCTGCCTCATGTGAATACATGGAATATGCATCAGACAACTGTATGACTGGGGTGTTCTGTGCAGGGACTGCATGTGGTATGTGACTATACAGTGTGGGTTGTAGATGGTGTCATCCCACCAGCGAGGGATACATGATTGGTCTGGAGCATATAGTCCACATGTTGGTGATGAACAGGTGCAGCATGTTGTCACCACTTGTGGGAGTGGTAACAAGTTGTTCCATAGCAATGCAGGGAATGAATGATAAGACACCTTCAGATAGGGTCTTGCAGCTAGAATAATGCTCACACTGTATGTTTGGGTAGTTGCAGTACAACCATATACTGGTGTGTGTAGAGACCATCATATTCCCAGTGTTGTCAGGAAGGCCAAGTGGGTTTCCTGGGTATGGGAGTGGGGTGTGTGCCAGGCTATGAACCTGAAGGCAGTCTAACCCACTGTGTGTTGCACATGGAGAGGCTCTGATGCTTTGTGCAGTGCCACCAACCTGGGGGTTTGTGTATCTGAGGAGCCTTTGGATACATCCCCCCTGTTCTGTTTTGGTGCATGTGTAGGGGATGACAAGCATGGTATCAGGAATGACCTGGCAGTGATGGTGTGCACCTGGGAGCCTTGTACCAGGAGTCTGTTACTGCATGGATATTGCTGTACCCCATGCTAAGGACAGTTTCCACTGCATGCATCTTGAGGTTTACACTGCTGCTGTTGAGTAGCATTGCTATTAGTGTCCCATCCCATGTGCTACCTGTGTAGGTGGCTATGTAATGTCAGCCTTGCATACAAAGGCAGTATGTGTGTAGAAACAGCATCTGCCAATATACAATGGCCCATGGGTGACAGGTGCAAGCTGTCCCAAGCAAAGCAATGTGGCATGTCCAGCATGTAATCCCACACTGACAGGCATTGGATCCCCTTTGGATGTCACTGAAAGATACATTAAGTGCAGAAACCGATGATCCTGTCTACATATTGTGGCAGCATTCATGGTGAGGGTGAGATGCTACCCAAATCTAGGGTCATACCAGCCTGTGCCACAACCTCAGAGAGCCCCTCCATGTCCCCTAACATGTAGTCCAGGGAGGTGCGTCAGAGGTCATACACACTGGCACAGACAATGACTGAGTCATACTGCTACATGCCTTGGAGTGACTGCTTTGCTTGTGTTATGTGGTGGATCATAGTGCCCGACGGGCAGCTCAGCATGACCATCACCTTGTTCAGCCTGGGAGCAGGACCACCGTGTATGTGTCAATAGAGGTACCTCATACAATCGTAGCAGGTGTGTTGTCTAGCCGTATGACCTGACACTGTTTGGCAGACAGGCTTTGTGAGCTATGTGTCGCATGTGCTCTGCTCTGGTGTAATGTTTGCTTGTGTGTCTGCTTTGCAGGTGTCAGCTACTCAGGCAGGATGCTATTCTGAGAGCCAAATAATGTACCTGTGTGTGTCTGTGTTTGGATTGTGATCGTGGCAGATCTATGGGAGACTGGTACTGTATTCACTGTAGTATCCCACTCCACCTGACAGGGAATGCCAGTGCTGTGTAAACAGAGCTTAGCCCCCAGTTTGGCTATGTGGTTGCATCTCTCACATGTGTTGTACATGTATGGGAAGGGGAGAGGGTTGTCTGTGTACATGAGGCAGCTGTAACAGTGCCACATGACTCACAGATTCACCAACTGGACCTGAGAGTAGATCGACAGGTGACCTTTGCACATGCTACCAAAGCATTGTGACTCCCATACTAAGTAACGACACATAGGGCCAATGGGGAACAAGGTACTCAAGGTGACTATGTGAGGGTGTAGTGCTCCTGAATTGTTAGTGCTGGCATATATGAATGCTGTCTTGAGCAAATGTGAGGTACGTCATATGCAATGTGTTACAGGCAAGCTACATGCAAACAGGACAAACAGTGATGTTCTGTCAAATGACACATGGACATCAGTACAGTAAGCAACACAGATGTCACTAGGGATCCACAGAGGGACTGTATATCTGCACCGCAGGTGGAATCAGTGTTTCAGGAACATAACAGGCAAACATGCATACAAACAAAGCTACAGTCAGCAGGCCTGTATGTAGACTATGCTACAACAAACAAGGTGTACGACTTCCAGTATGTAACAGTGCATATATGCAGGCACTCTAAGCCAGTACCCAGACATTCCCATGTCAGACGAGCTGGGTCCAGCTGCAACCCCCACAAGTGTATAGACCATGTACCTTCGTAATGTTGAATAACTGGCCTGATACCCGAGTGCTCATACCTGTAATAATACACATGTCAAATAACAGACACTGAGCCCTCACTCAGCAGTTCCAGATGTAGTATGATGTATGCTACCTGTCTTGGCACCACAGTATCCTTGACATCTATGGGCACTCTCCCTCCTGTCATAGTTAGTTCTGTGTTTTGGTGGTGTTATGCATGGTATGAGGTGTGACCTTGTAGTGCTAGTGTGCTCTTGTGAGCCCTGAACCTGCTGTGTAGTACTGCACAGATATCAACATCCTGAAACATCTGCATTGCAGAGTCGTGTGTGGACAGCATGCAACTCGCAGTTGACATGGCCATCATTGAGTATCAATATGTACATTGTTGTATCCCCTGTGCTACCTATGTAGGTGGCCATCCCTTCACAGCCTCACCACCAGTATGCAAAGATGTGCAGACAGAACACTGTGGTAATTAGTATGGGTGTATAAAACAATGCAATGACATTCATACTGTAACTGCATCAGGCATCCTGGTATATACCCACAATGCTATAATTACACTGTACTGTTGTCAACATCATACTATTACAATATGTCTATGTAGTCACCCTGTGCATCAGCACCATGTTAACCTGTTCCTGCACCAATCTTACAGATTGCAGGAGGTGGCACAGTTTCATCATATGCACAGGGTGTGTACCTGGTATGCCTGAGTCTGCCACTGATACAACCAATTGATATGTCTGTGTGTGTGTGTGTGTTGGTGAGGGACAGCAGTACAACATGGGACAATGTTGATGCAGTGTGTGCGTGTATGTGGTAGCCTTAGGTGTTATCACTTTGCATGTGTGTATGAGTGCACACAGTCCCACCTCATGGCTGCCATATACAGGTGTTTGTGGACAGCCGCAGACTGTACCTGCCAGGACATACAGATCATTGTCTGTGGCCATGGACACAGTACCTGTGCCTAGCAGGGGTGCTACGGACCATATCAGGTACCAATTCAGACTGGGTACTGTCATCAGAAGCAGGTGTTCATTGACTGGAGACAGGTCCCTGTTGTGACTGTCCAGCACCATGTGCACGTGATCTCCTGGGGCGGTCTGATGACTGCACAGACCCAGCATTGCTGGGGCTGCTGCAGGCACTATGTGAGTGGCCGTGGCCCTGTTGTCATTTGCAATGGCTGCCAGCCGCTGCTGTTGCTGGCATACGGTCACGTCGATGCCTCAACCATCCACCATTGCCCTGGCTCATGGACATATAGTTGTGGAACAGATCTAATGTGTCCCCCCAACGTCTGTCAATGACCTCGGTGAAGTTGCAGATGGCAGCCACAACATCACGCATACTGTCACTCATGGCTGTGCGACATGCTCTCAGCTCCCTCAGACCCTGCCTGGTGTACCGTTCCATATGTGACTGTGCCTGCATTACAGCCTGAAACATAGCTGGGGTTGAAAGACCTCTGTGGGCACGTCTGACAGGGGTGGTATGCCCACGGATGCTCCCACGAGAACCCATGGACGTCTGCCTGTGTGGTACCATGTCAGGGCCCTGGCCATGGCTGCAGTGTGGGGATGCATGTGCCACTGGTACCACATTACCCTGGTCAATGCCCACTGTATCCTGTCCATCACCTAGGGACATTGGTGACAAAGGATGTATTGGCAGGATGACTGTGTGCATTGATGGGGTCGACAGCTGTGTAGTGTCAATTGGCTGACCAATGATGGACCCTGGCACACCTACCTGTGCCATTACACAGGTATCATCATCACTATCCACAGCAGCTGATTCAGGTTCCCTGCTGCATGACACCAGAGCAGCACCAGAACCTGTGGGAGTAAGACAGGAAACACAGTTTACAATGTGTACACAATGCCACCACTGATGCACACATGCACACATGGGCACATGCACACATGCACACATGGGCACATGCACACATGCACACATGCACACATGGGCACATGGGCACATGCACACATGCACACATGGGCACATGCACACATGCACACATGCACACACCTCAGTATATGAGATATCAACCCACAGACACAAACACACCTGCAATCAAACACATAGCACTACTGCTTCAGCCTATTATTACTATTAGTATACAGAGTAGTGAAGGTAATGGTATTACACACTCACCAGCATGGATAGGCTGCCTTGCTGTTACACCAGAGGGACCTGCGGAAAAGAGACATTTATTGTCAGTGGGCACAACTGTGCCATTGATACTGTGGGCATGTTACAGTTCAGTAGTGCAACAGTTAGCTTCCACAGGTGTACTGCAGATAATGAGGTTATCACTAATGCACAATAATTACCAAGATAACAGCTACAAATCGAGGACACACCCCACACATGCATAACCTAACAGTGTACAGAATGGTCACTATACACATGGCATGTTACCTGCACGCTCTGTGTCCTGCTGCTGTGTGGCTCCAGCCTCCATCATCACACATGTATGCTGTTGTTGTTGCTGCTGTGCTAGAGCCACAACACTCAGAAGTAGTCCCTCCAGTCTGGTGAGGGGGGGGTGTCTAGCCACCCCACCACCTGTGGCAAGTTGCTGCCTGTGGATATCCGATGCATGCTGACGGACATTTCTAATTAAATCACTTCAGTGATGGCGTATCTGCTCATATGTCCGGTTATATGTGCCTATGTCTTGCCACAGTGCAGCCCTCTCCTGCTGGTTCTGGCTGGTGCGGGAAAAGAGTACAGTGAAATCCCACACCAGGCTCTGGTGTATCTTCTCCTCTTCTGCAGCGGAGTAGACTGGGTTCCTCTGGTGAACCATGTCCCTGAAAAGGAGAAGGGAAATATGTCAGCAATATCTGTCAGCAGACTATAGCACACATAATACACATTATACTTGACTGCAGTGATATAACTTAGGCACCATATATAGCATCTGTCTGTCTATTGGGGGATACACATGTACATGACCAGATATCAGTGCTCATCCGACAACTGTGCAACAGTACCTGGCACACTTCATACAACAGACTAGTATACTGCAGCAGTCAACGCACTGTTTCAGGTACAATACACAACCTCACACTGGGGGTTTGAATCAAGGTACTGTATGGGGAACAATATCAGCCCATGCACTGCACAAAATGCACGTTACATATTTCACTGGTACTGCACACTACTCTTACTTGCCATAAACCTACCTACACCACGGTGACACACAGGGTAACACAGCACAACATATGGCAATGTAGTATGTGTTGATCGCAATACCCCACACACCTGTCTCTGGTCTCACACCAAGGACACACACTACCATGACAGACAGACAGTCATGGTGAGCAATCACACCAGTACACAACTTGCACCCAGTCACCTCACATATTCCGTATGCAATGTGTTAATGGGTGTGCATTGCATCCTAGGTAGGTAGTGTGCTTTTGGCCCTGGGCCTACAGCAGAATACTGTTATGCTACCCTGCCCCCTGTGACACATGTTTTATGATCGTACCTGCTCCTTTCAAACAGTTACACAGGGTGACTCATATGGCATATTACCTATCAGCATAACATTCAGCAGGGGTATGTCTGACATCTACTCATGGGGAGGCTTGCTTCTTAATTCTGTGTGGTCTACTACAGGGTATGTCATATCTGTGGGTAGGGTCCCGTACCTCCACCATGTGCTCTATACTGCAGTGACAAGGATGACAGATGTAGGTAATTTGTGTTGTGGATGTTGGAGGTTTTACCATGGTTGGGAGACAACTGTCATGGGTGTGACCGAACTATGTATATCCAGCAGTGGTAATCTCTATGTAGGTAGTCTGTGTGCGCTCTGTGGTGTTTGAGTGCATTGACACAGTTACTTGCATATGTCTGTGTCCTTCACCATATCTGTAGCTGTCATGGGAGGTACATACTGTGTAGGACATTGTGGGGTGTGGAGGGGTACAGTGACCTACATGTCCATAGCTGACACACCATGTCCACTGACACATTCCATGTACAGGTATTACAGGACTAGTGTGCCACTGTGTGTATCAATGTGGAGCCTATTGTACACTTGTTGACCCTGTTCCCCCCTGACACATGCAGTGGTGGGCAGGCATGTACATATGTGGTGGTTACTGGTGTCAGTGTTTTTGAATGGGGTATGGTACTCCAGTATCCACACTGGTCTTCACTCCATGCCTGTGACACCAGGTACCTGTAGCAAGACATCTGCACACATGTGCCTCACACAGTCTATATATGTATATATATATATATATATATATATATATATATATATATATATATATATATATATGTATTGATATATTTATATCTGTGTATGGATATATAGCTGTTTGTATATATATGTATATATCATATGTATATATAGATGTAGATATATACATATAGATGTGGGGAGAAAGGGGGAGAGAGTGAGAGAGAGAGACACAGGGTGAGTGTGAGTGTGAGGGGGTGGGACAGAGAGTGAGAGATAGTCATAAACAGACATATCTGTTGTCAGTCAGATCTATCTGTATATGTGTAAGTCTCTACAGATATCTATATATGTATGTGTGTAGTACATATATCTGTACATACATATTCTACCAATCTCGATGTCTGTGCAGTAAGTGAGAACCTGGTTCAAGGCACCTGAGAGCACACCAGCGGTACCAGGCTATACCCCGTATCATGCATTTTGGCCCCAGGATTCGGGACAAAACAAAAAGGGAGGGGGTGTGTCCATATTCATGGAGGACACACACACCTCCAGGTAAGTGGAAACACATGAAGCATCACAGACCATCCAGGTGCAGATAACCATAGGCAAACCTGCTATACAACTGGTAGCATGTTACAGACCACCCTCCCGATCTCAGGGACCACAGTCGGCCTTCCTGTAGACATTGGAGGATATGAATGTCCCACCACATACCATCATATTGGGATAGTGCGACTACCCTAACATACACTGGGTGCATTATTCTACCCCAAACACCCTAGCCCAAAGGTTCCCGGAATTCACTATGTCAAATGCAATGGAACAGCTAGTCACCTCTTCCACAATAGGAGATAATATACTAGACCTGATCATCACAAACATGGGGACAATGTGCTACACACTGGAAGTATACCCCTCACTAGTCACATCTGACCACAGACTAATCACCCTGGATATACATATCCCACCTCCCCCACAACACAACAGACTACAGTGGGAAACCTCTCACATGCCGACTTTACACGTCTTATAACTGAGTTGGTATCCTTAATGCCCACTGGGCCAGTGTAATCCACTTCCCACAATGCAGAAACCCTCACATATGCTTCTACAGACATCTCCAAGAATGCATGGATCATGCAATCACAAATGGAACCATGACCCTCTCCACCAAGGGCAGGCATGCTGTCTAGTGGACCTCAGCATTGAACAACTTGTATAACAACAGATGGTAGCTACTGCATGGCAGAGCATACTTCCATAGAGCTACGGCATCTCTCATCAGCAGTAGTAGACAGATAGGTTTTGTCATACAAACATGCAAGGCTAACAATGAGAGGGACATCGCTATGGTCACTACAGATAACCACAAGGCCTTCCTCTGCTATATTACACACCTGGGTGGGAACCTTCAGTTGTGTTCACAGTTAGTTCACAGTGACATACGCTACACTGAACACACAGATAATGCCAACAATCTGGCAGATGGGTTCAGTGCAGGTTTCTACACTCCCTCACCCACACATGTGGAATTACTTATCCCAGCTGACTGTAACCTCCCTGTCATCTCAGATGTCCAGCTGGGAACCACCCTCAGCGGAGCTGTAAACACAGCAGCAATGGGACCCAACGGTATTGCAGGTTGCATGCTACGTGAACTGCAAGAGGAGCTACACATGCACATTACATGCTATTCAGCCGTAGCCTTACTACAGCATATGTACCTGGACATTGGCATACAGCAACAGTAGTCCCACTCCACACAGGAGGCACCTCTACAGACCCTGGTAACTACCGCCCCATAAGCTTAACCAGCCTGGTCTGCAACACTATGGAAAGGATCATTATGGTACCCATACACAGAGACATTGGGGACTTAGACACTTGATCCCACCCAGTTTGGCTTTGTAGAGGGCAGATCCTGCCTTATGAACCTGGTTGACCTTTTCAAATCAGTCACTATAGCCATTGCTGAGGGCATAGCGGTCCATACAGCCTACCTGGACTTGCCTACAGCATTCGACACAATACCGCACTCTGCCATCATAGACATGATCAACAGCTAACATGTAAATCCATATGTCACATGATGGGTTGCAAACCAGCTAATGGATAGAAACCCTATAGTCAACCTCACTGGTGCCATGTCAGACTCAGAGCCAGTCACATGTGGTGTCCCACAGGGCTCTGTCCTGGGACTACTCATGTTCAGCATATCATTCTCAGATTTGGCAGCAGACATGGGAGGGTAGTGGCTGACAATGTTCAAAGATGACTGCATACTAGGCGCCATAGGCAATACACCTGCTGACACATACATCCTACTGACAGGCCTCATGGACACCAACAACTGGTGGCGGAGTCATGACCTGACACTGCATGCCACGTAATGTATACACATACCCTTTTGGATGGACAAGGTACCTATATATTGTCACATAGACAATAATCCACTGAGTACAGACAAAGTAATCGGAGACCTGGTGACACTGTGCAATGCTGACCTATCATTTGACACTCACGTTGCCGAAGTGGTTGGATGGACTTCCTACCTTGCCCACCTTATCATGAAGGGATTCACATCCACATCAAAAGGGGTCATTGTATCCTTATTCTCCTCCCTTATCAGGCCCATGACTGTGTACTATGCCCCATTTGGTATGTACCTCACCTGGCACTTGCAACAGCTAGGGGGACCCCATGAGTACATCACCAGGTGGATCAAGGGTCTGCAACAACTGTCATATGCTGCCAGACTAACGTAACTCATGCTCTATTCCATAGCATACTGCCTACGTAGGGGTGATCTGTGCCTGATGTAGTAGGCCATGTCCAATCTGGTAGTGATGGACATGTTCCACTGCATACAATCCAAATCCATCAGAAGCACGACAGCTACGGATTTAAACCTCAGCACACATATGAATAGGACATACTGTAGGGACAGATCCATCACTACGAGGCTTCCCATACTGTGGAACAGGATCCCAGTTCATGTTAGGCAGAGACCCTCACTGACACTCGTCATGTGCATTCTCGACAAGTGGATGGAAGATCATAGGTTTACAGCAGGGATCTTCTCTGTGTCACTACTAGACAGAGGCACAGTACACTAATGCTATTATGTAGGGGGGTGTTCACTCTGTCACTACTATACAGAGGGGCAGGTTTCTAAATCTATTCTATACACTGTCTGCAGATAGCTTAGTACTAAACTATGCCACTGTGAAACTATATTTATTTATTTATTTATTTTATTTTACATTTGTTAACCAGGCTAGTCTAACTGGATATATTTCCATTTTCAGCAGAGGCCCGGGGAGAAAAGCTCCACATAGACATAAAACAATTTCATAGGATGCAAAAAAGAGCAGCATAAAAAATAAGGAGGGAATAAACAGTATATGGAATTATATTATAGGATTAAAAATTGCCCACAAAATTCACACCTGCACAACAAATCCACACCACATTCTAGAAATAAAAATGTACAACTTATTTAGCATTATTTAACATTTTAAGAAAGTAAAAGAAAGAAAAGACATTAAAAGGCAATGGAGAAGTAGCTTAGTTACTTAAATAAACTCCCAACAGTCAGATTATTGCAATCTGGAGGAGAAGGGTAGTAGAGTGGTAAATCTTATATAGTGGAGAAATAGAATAGAAGGTAACAGGAGTAGAAGAGATGGAGGAAAAGTGGAATTGTGGAATATATCTGTCTATGTATTTCTACATCCCTCTCTATCTATGTATACACATATGCATATTATATATATATATATATATATATATATATATATATATATATACATACAAATCTCAATATACATACATATACACATGTTATAATATATATATATATATATATATTTTAGGTCCACATATGTATACACACAGTAACGTACTGCTGAACACCCATTACTGTACCACCTACTTGTACATTGCACTACAACCTACATTGCTATGTGCACATAGCTACCATCACATACATATGTATGTGGAGCCTTCAGTGACAGTTTCAGTATGTCCCCGTCCCTATGCACATCCTCATATACATAGATACAGACCAATAACACATCTGGAGGGTTCACAGTTTGTAGAGTATTATAGTAGTACTTTACATTATCTGTGTTTGTTGCAGCTGTTTGTGTAGGCTTGCAGTTGCTTGGCCTGCTGTCTGCCTCTTTGCCTTGATGTTTCAGGTTTGTTATTTCTTTCTCTTTCTTTCTTTCTTTCTTTCTTTCTTTCTTTCTTTCTTTCTTTCTTTCTTTTTTTTTTGTTTTCTCTCTCTTTCCCTCTCTCTCTCTACCTCCAGCGGGTGCAATGACAGTACTGCATGTGTGGACTGAGAGTACAGGATACTTTTGTAGGTATCTGCACATGTCCATGTGATGGCCTCTGCACCAATTGTTAGCCAGCATTTACTAATTGCATGCAGCCTGTTGTGTAGTGATTGCAGTTCTCACTGTGATTACAGGCCTGTGCTATAAAAAGGTCTGTTAGGTAGGCATAGCCCTTTCAGATTATCATGGTGGGGACCATGCTGGTTTGCTGTAGACATTGTTCTGTGACTGTAAGGGTTGGTATGTCTCTCATATTTCAGGCTGTGTTGTAGACACTGCAATGCATGTTGTTCTGTAAGCTACGGTTAGTACATTTGGCAGGGTGTCAGTGGGGCACAGTTGACATTTGTTTTCACATCAGGGACATCTCTGTACCTCAGTCACAGTTGCTATGTCTGAACTCTTAACTATTCAACTATGGCTATGTTTATCCTGCTCTGAGTATGTGTGTGGCTTGCCAGATGCTACTGTGACATTATTAGCTAGTAGCTACCAACTAGCATGACTGTTTCTCAGCACACAGTACTATTTTACAAATCCACTAGATTTGACAGTAAATATACATGACATGCTTTGTGTACTAGACTTGCATATTCCCTTTAAATTAATTCCTACTATTTTATGATATATTTCTTTCAGCACAATGTTCTGGTATAGCACTCATGGCTTAGTGGTAAGTCATGCAGACTAGTGTTTCCTGGGTTTGAGACTGAGGGAGGTATTTTATTTTGCTGCTGAGAAAACTACAGGCCTTGTCATTCAGAGTGACTAAGGCACTTTTAAGCAGTTGTAAGCGGGTTAGCACTGGTTTGCGTGGAGGTCATGCATGCGCACTGCCGCTTAGCTTCGCGCACACCTGCTTACTACTGCTTAAAAGTGCTTACTCTCGCGCACACCCGCGCTATTTTCTTTGAAAGAAAAGAAAATGGGGAGATAGGAAAGTGGTGAAAAAGGAGTCACAAAGAGGGTAGGACAGTAGGGAAACAAGCTCGGGTTTTGCAGGAGGGATGTAGGTAAGGCCCATAGCTGCCCATTTCTTCATCAGCAACAGCTGTGCATATGTTTGTAATTTGGTGTGAAATGTGAAACCTTCCACCCCTGAGAGAGGTGTGAGGACAACTATAATATTTGTTGTACAGCCAATTGTAATTGCCAGTTTACATGTCCAGCAGACATGTGTGCAAAATGGGCAGCTATGTATGGGGCATAATTTTTTTGTGGGTACAGAGTGCCCTTTTTTTCTTTTTTTTTTCAGGTGAGAGTGGTATGTCAGGTACAGGAAGTCGATATAGCTGGGGAGGTAGGTTGGGTAGATTAACAGACAAAACAAACAAGATGCATACAGGGGCGGTGTATGACACGTGGGGGGGTTACACAATTGACGGGGACAGATGTTTGGATATCTCGAGCCCATGAGCCCACAGATGGCAACAGTGGAACTGAGATCCCCACCCATGGGCAGTTGCCACTGTGCCTTCACTGCCCAGGACAGGGCTGTGCTGGGGGCTGTCTAGGCCGGGCAGCAGGCACACCCGTGAGTTGTGCCACCCATGCCTCAAGCTGGCATAGAGGCCCAAGCAGAGCATGCCGGATCTCCCTACGCACCACAGTCCGGACACTACGGAGGGTGAGTGGATGCTCTCCTCCGGCCACACTTGCAGAGGGGGGGTGAGCCCCATCCCCTGCAGCGCTTCCACCCACAGGTGGCACAGGGCCACCGGTGGAGGGTCTGGCCTGGGCACTACTGCCAGGTGCACTCGCCAGCTGAGGTGGGAGAGGTGGGTCTGCTGGAACCTGCCTTCCCTGTCGTCGTATGTTTTGCATTATGTTATGACAGTTTGGGTTAGTAATGTACAATACCATTCACAAATAGTTGTAACAGCATGCATTAGTATTCCCATTAACCAAACACCCATAAATTCAAGCCATTGAACAGCAAGCATAACACATGTATAATTTGAACAGCAATACACAATCCAACAACATGCAGAGTTGATTGATGGCAACAGGCCATCAGGTTTGGATGTATGAACAGGGCAGATGCATCAACATACATGCAAATATGTATGAACCAACAGGACAAATGTCCAGGCGTGTTAATTGTGATTGCACATACCAATTTCACGTGGAATGGATTATTTGTGGTTATAGGGTAGGATGAAGAAATATTTAATTAACAACTTCAAATACCAATACATATGCTGTACATTTCTACTAGCTGCAGATATATACACACTACAGTTCTGCCTGCAGTTTCCTATGTGATAACTACTTCAGGTTGGTGATAGGAATGTTACTGCTACATCAATATACATTTCATATTTATTCAAACACATTCATATCTGGCTCTGTTCAGCTACATCATCCTGCTACATTTGCTTTATATAGCTATAGACAACTGTGGATATTTGGTATTTCAGACAACTATACTATCTGCATATTGCAACTGAGAGCAACATATCCAGATTTTGGGACACACATTCCAGCTGCAGTACTGTTTTCAACACATGTTGCTGTTTGGTTCTGCCTGTCACATTCATTTCATACTGTACTGACTGCAGTATACTTTATTCAGGAGTTATTACTATTTTATTGGTGGAATCATACCTCTTTCTCACACTCTCTCACTTGTTTTATTTTTACAATTCAGGATGGTACTTAATTCTAGGCTTTATTGACATGTTTTACCTTTAGTTATAGCAATCCTTTCCAACAGTCTCACTTATGTCATGTTTCTGAATTTCAACAGGGATATATTTCACACATGTGTTTTACTCAGCTTCTGCAGCTGTACTTTTCAGCCTGCTGCAGGTTATGTACTATTATATTACAGGTGGGACATCTTTATTTCAGACTTGTTTCATTTTTATGTTTGGATTACAGGCTGCATCACACTTTTGTAATCAAGCAATACTTGCAAACCCTCTTACACTGTTACTTGCACATTTTATTAATTAGTGATTACACTGCACTCTTTTGCTAACTGTTATACTTATATATTTATTTACAGTTACAGGGAGAGAATTACTGACCTGCCTGGTGGTGCAACCGCACCAGACTATCGTCATAGGCTCGACGGTTCGCAGAACGGACACCTGCAGCTGTAATATAAATAAAGTAATATTGGAATACACATCTCCATAATATCAGCTAGGTTTATTTCTTACATAAATAATTACATGCAACTTACTCAGTAGTGGGGTGTTGGGCATTTGCCGGGCCTCCTGGATCCAACGGTTCAGTTGGTCCTGCTTCCGTCTCTTCAGGTCCGCATGGTGGTGACGGACCTGCTCACCAGTCCTTGGTATTCCTGTGGCACTGGTGAGATCATGTGCCAACTGGTCCCACGCCTCAGCCCTATATGCTCCCCACAGGACCTGGCCCTGCATGAGTTGGGCCTCATGATTATGGACGAGGAGCCAAACCATATATTTGGACTCTTCAATGCCCCACCTCTGTGCTTGGAAGCATCTACCCTCTCCTACATCTGACATCCTGGCTGCAAGTCGGTTCTACAATCAGTTATGCTGTGTATTTCCGCCTATGGGGCTTATATATGCTGTTTTTCCCACACTTATCTGTGATTGGCCATTTTGGAATTGTATCAGCTTCACAAAACCTGCTTTGTCATGCTCCTCTTTCTATTCATTCCTATATATATGCTATTACTGCATTTCTAAGTGCAACTGTCATGGCTTAGTGGTTCAGTACTTTGACTATGGTGCATGGTATCCTGGGTTCGAACCTGACCATTGCTTTTTATATTTTATGACTGTCTACACAGACTAGGAGGTGTGTCTGTGTAAAGGCAGTTTTGATACAGCTTGCTCAACGTTGCCTGTCGGTTAGCTTGTTGGCGCGGTGCACAGCTCCGCGCAAATGGATCACGCTGGTTTACACGTGGTTTGGCTGTCACCATGCATATTACTCTCAACTCAGCTACGGGCACACAGTTTCATTGTGTTAAAATGCTGCTCAACCCGGGCACTCATTTTACACCTATTAAACCCTTGCTCAGCTACGGGCACTCATTTTACACCTGTTGTAACACTGCTCACCTACGGGCACTCATTTTAAACCTGTTAAAACACTGCTCACCCACAGGCAGATATACTCAACTTGTTAGACTGTAGCTCAGCTATTGGCACATCTGATATATATTTTTTTATTATCTCACATTTCTTCAAAATACATGGCCCATTTCATTACATTTTACATAAAATATAATTTTATATGTGTACATATATATCAGGGACTTGTTTTGTGCTTATTTTACTAAAAATAAAAATTGATGTTGTGGGGGCTCGAACCATGACTGCCTCCTCTTCAGCAGACGTGTCTACCACTACGCTATTGCGGCTTGGCTTACTTTGCATATTTAGTTCTTATATGCTTTTCCACTGACTGCTAACTGTGGCTAAGCACCGGGCACGCCCGCACAAACGAGTGCACTCACGGGAAAACATCTTTACAACTTATAAAAAAAAATATAAGATGTTCATTTATACATTTTATGTTCATAGTCTGTGGGGGCATGTGTTATGTTGTGTTTATTCACATTTCCATGGACTCTGTCGTGGGTGTTTACTTTCGGGACTTTTACTCTTCTGGGGCGTGTCCATTTGCAGGACTCGCCCTATGGACACGCCCCCTACTGTCTTTATGGACCGTGTTAGCCTTAGGTGTGATTCAGCATGCCCTCATGCATATGCATGACATGCTGACGTCACACCGTTTAACTGCAGCCTCTGTGTAAGCCTTGTAACTCTTACACAGAGGCTTCGTGAATCCTGCCCAGTATTTATAGAAATATTGGTCAATTTTGCTATTTAACAAATGTCTATCAGTTTTATTTTTACACAATCTTAAATTTATATTTGTATTTACACTAGACAGGAGTTTGCTGTACAGCATATTTTACATCATTCGGGTTTTTCACTATGATTAGTATTTACCTGAATGAATATGTTGTTATAAACAGAATTTTTAACTTTTTATCTGTTTAAAATAGATTTAATGCATTATTACTTATTTTATCTTGTAGTTAACAATATATTGGAAGGGAATTGATTAATGAAATAAAGTTACGAGCCATCCTGGATGTATTTAAACAACAGGAAATTATGGTACCTTTGTCAGAGGAAGTTTGGCATAGCCAAACAAAAGCGTTTATTGTATTGGGATTTTTTGTGATTCTACAAGTCTTTGGTGTGTTTTGTACACAATAAATCATGTTTTTTACTTCTGCTTGCCAGATTCCTTCTTGGTTTACTTGGTTCGTGGTGCTCTTATTGCCTTGGAGGTTTGTTTTTTAGAGCAATATAGCTAGATTAACAGACTGATTAAGTGATAACTCATTAACCACCTTTGGCATAAAACAAGTGCGCTTGGATACCCTATCCTCAAATAAAATAAAAAAGGAGGACAAGCCATAAGGGCCTGCAACTCAGACACCCACCTGGCAGAAGTAAGTGGTAACAAAAAAACAGTCTTCCAGGAAAAATATCGCAAGGAAGCTCAAGCAGCAGGCTCAAAAGCAGCCTGAGTCAACTTCTTCAAAACCAAATTAAGATCCCAGGGAGAAGGAACAGGCTTTCTGGGAGGTCTAATATTAAGGATGCTTTAAAATTTTGTTTCACCTGAAATCTAGTAGCTAAAGGAGTAGAAAAAGGCAGACAAGCAGAGATGGCTGATAGGTGGGCCTTAATAGAAGAATAGGCCAAACCAACATTGAGCAACTCACACAAATAAGAGAGAACAAAAGGAGCATCCACAGTAAGTGAGTCCAGGTTACGAGAGAGACACCAAAAAGAAAACCTCCTTATTTGGATAAGTAGGATTTCCTAGTCATAGGTATCCTGGCCTCCTTCAGGACTTGCAGCGCATCCTCAGAAAAAAAGGAGTCTGAAGCATCCAAATCCACAGTGTCAGTTGAAGCGTGGACAGGAGAGGATGGATAAGAGATGCCTTGACTTGTGTGATTAGATCCACCCTGTGAGGTAACTTGTGATGGTTGCTCCTGGCTGGATGCAGAAGAAGAGGGAAGCAGTGCTGTCATGGCAGGGAGGTGATTAGCTAAGTGGGTGGCAGCGTTTTCAGCTTCGGTCTGAGGCAGAAGTGTGATTTTAGAAAGGAGATAATGCCTCTTTAACTTACAGTTTTGCTGTGATTGGCTGTTCCCAAAAAGGTATTGGATCAGTTGGGCAGAAAAACAATAAAAATGTTTCACACTTAACAAATTAAATATTAATATCAGACTATACCATAATTATATATTTCATGCTCGGAAGGAGGTATAGGCCTCCTTGAAACTGATTATATGTATAGATCTGCAGCTGTGGGACTGCATACATATCTGGTGACCTCATCAGATCCAAACAGTCTTGAAAGTTATAAAGCATGAGGAGAAGACGTCTAAGATCACCACTCTGCTTAGTTTAGCAGACTTATTCAATTGGCAAGCAGGAATGGAAATCAAGCCAGAAGTTGACAAAAATCATACGGCAACTGTGAATGTGCAAAAAAGCAAAAGCAGGAATGTAAGAAGGATCAGATTAGAAGAAAAACATGTAGTAAGTATAAAGATCTCAAGGAACAACCTCATGTTGATAAGGATTTGACACAGGAATGGATAAGGGGACGCAATTTGAAACCAAAGGATGAAAGGTCAATATTAGAAGCCCAGGATAATGGACTACATACACATTAGTTTACAAAGTCCATGAAGATGTGGGAGAGGCAGACAAATGTAGGCTCTTTAAAAAAAGAATTGCAATGAGCCTCATACCTTGTTGCTGGGTGTGATACACTTATGGCAGAGGGCCTATATACCAATAGACACAATAGTGTGGCAAGATTGTTCCATTGAGGATTGTTCAAACACCACAATACAGAAGTAGCTGAGGTGCACTGGGAACATGAATCACAAATTATTACAGATAATGATGAAGTGTACATCAGACTGGATCACCCATTACCAATAGTCCAAAAAAGTAGGTTCAAGAATACCAGATATAGAAGTTTATGAAAAATACACAAAAGTAGCATTGATCATTGAAATTGCTACACATTGCCACTACATTGTCTTTCATAAAGCAAGACAGAAAGTCATAAAATATCAAGATGTGGAGTCAGAAATGAGAGTGATGTGGAGGACAATTGCCCAGACAGTTCCAATAGCAGTAGTAGCAGCAATGGGGCATATAAAAAAAGAAAAAAATGCAGTCATTTTTAGATATGCTACCCATAAATCTAACTCTGTATGAATTGCAGGTATCAGTTCTGGGCCCGTTGATGTGTTATGAAGATTACTTTTGGATAACAAAGATTGAATGGCACATTTATAAAACATCATGCAACCTGTACAAGTTTAAACCAGACATATGCATTACTACTCTATTATATTTTAACTGGAATATCCCAAAAATCCTACCCTTACCAGATAATGTAGATGAATTCAATGCAACTTTCTAAATAGCCTTACAACTCCCAGAAGGAAGAGAGCTAAAACAAATAATGCAATCTGGTTATCCAAAAAGAGTAGAATGCTAATTCAGGAAAGTAAAAGAGTGGAATGAAAGGTAGAAATACAAAACATCACAATATCTCAAACTTCCAAATGCTCCACATCTGTAGTAAAAAAAACAAATAAATGAAGCCAAAACACTACACTAGCACAACACGCTGAACAATAGGTAACACATCCCTAAAAAGATTCCAGTCATCTGTTAAAGAACTCTTGCAACATGGTCAAAAATTCAACCCTAATCGCTCTCCCAAAAACCTATCAATCAAACCTGCAATAGAATTGATATCTTATTTCATAGATAGCACAACCCTGCCCAATAGCCATATATCATTACATCTTCTTTCATCTTCATACCAGTTCTCTTATCTGATATATAACAACTGAAACCATGCTCAGCTTCAGCTGATGACCTTCCAAGTGAGTACCTTAAAATAGCACCCAATAGCACTGTCCGTCTTGTCTCAATCCTTATAAATAGGTCAGTCTAGGAATTTCATATTCCCTTTCTTTGGAAGCAATCGCAATCACATATTTTCTATCTATACAAACTAGGAAATTCAACAGACATCACTAACCTTAGACCTAAGGTGACCTTAGGTTCATGTGCAAATAGCAGGCTAATTGCCCTGAAGTCAGAATCAAATTGTGTACTCTGTGTTTATGAGGTGAAGAAAAATAACCATCATGCTAAATCCACCATCTCTGAAATACTGGCAAAACATGGCTTCCGTACTTCCCATACCTCCCATATAACTAACACTGCACCTCTAACCCTCATGGGTACTGTTAATAAAGAAAGAGATAATGACAAACTAGTCTCCCCCTTATTTCTATACTGGTCTAAAGCCTTCAACACAATTTGCCACAGCAAACTTCTGCTTCAGATGTCCAGATTAGGTGTACCACAGAGCACCCTGCTATGGTTCAAGAGCTATTTCTCCATCAGTTAGTAAAATGGCATCCACCCTCTCTCCATATTGCCCAGTCACCACAAGTGTGCCACAAGGCTCTATCCTTAATCTCCTTCTCTTTAACATACTAGCACCCCCCACTGATCCACACAACAGGCTTCCCTACTACAATACACTGATGGGTTCGCACTCATAAGTGTATCAGATAACTTGCATACCTCCAAAAAAGTACCCAGGAAGCTGTAACAGACACTGAAACATGGCTTTGTAACTCACAACCCATGCTCACCTCCCCATACTACTATTTTCTCCAGAGCTCCCTCATGAAAAACAACATTTAAATCCTCTCACTTAATAATACCCCATCTGAAATCACTTCTAATAGCAAATAATGAGGGAGGATAGTGAATGAGTATAAGTAATACTGAATAATAATAATAATAGTAGTGATAAAAGTGGATGATGACAACTAAGTTTGCAGATGACTGCAAGCTAAGAGCAGTCATTGAATCCTCAAATGACATGGCCATCCAGGAGGAAGGCTTGTCTCAAATAACTGGTGTCAAAATCATGGTCTAAAACTAAATACCCAAAAATCCATTGCTGTATCTTTTGGGTAGTCATGTACCCCTGGGAACTACCACAGTGACAATATGCCCCTCAGAGTTGACCCCTTTTTTCAGGATTTGGGAACTTATGTGGACAGTGACTTAAATTTTGACCAAGTGTCTATTGTTGTAACAAAGTCCTTTTATATTGCACAAACTTTAAAAAAAAGGGATTGTGTTTAGATCTAGGGATGTCTTTGACTCCCTTTACTCAGGCTTGACAGGGCCATTCATTGCACATAATGTCCCCTTTGGCATATATGTGTTCAGACACATGCAACAACTGGAGCTCACACAAAGATACCTTACTGAAAGGATACAAGGCCTAAACAACAGGACATGGACCGACTGAAACCCCTGTCAGTATAGTCAGTATCCTACAGACTCCAAAGATGTCTGGCATAGAAGGGATCCTCTGTCCTATTACTAATGGATCTACTGCACATCAATAAGTCAGATGCCATCATAAATGCTTTGCCTAGGCATTTAAACCTCTTTTGCAACATTAATAGAACAGTTTGGAGGGACAGGTTTATTTCACAGAGGATACCACTGATATGGAACAGACTCCCCGTCCACATAAAACAAAGTTTCTCCCTGTCCATTTTCAACTGCAACCAAGGTATATGGATGGGAAACAGAAAATTTACCCCAGAACTTCCCCATGCACTACAAATGGGCAGATGCATCTCCAAAATGCTTTATCCCATGCATGGGTCCACTCAAATTATCTATGGTATGATCCCAGTTATTCTACATTGGGGTAATATTTAATTATCAACCTTGGGACAACTGTTGAAGCACTTTTGCATATGTCTTCAAGTAATCTGAGCACATTAATTAAAATTAGTTAAATAAAAAAATACGGTATGACGTAATCAGGTAATTAAGCAATCACTCTATTCCAATTAATCATTTTGGGATGAATAAACCAAAAGTCTCACACAAATAGATCTCAAAAGCTTTTTGACAAAATGAATTTTGTTACCTACTACCAGGAAATCTCCAGATACTATTAAAGCTCCAGACCTAACTATTATCTTGGAACCATCAGCTAAAGCCATGACATGCCTTTCCTTTAAAAAAAATCTTCCAGACTCATCTGGATTCTTGAACTAGCAACTTCTGCTATATTGTGAAGTCAATGGCCTTATAGAGATTTGATGCACAGGTGGGAGAATGTTCACTATTTAATAATAATTGTATCATACCTTCTTGTTTTGATCCTATGTTCTTTATCTTAGAATCATTGTAACAAAATAAGAAGGTATGTTATTAATGTAGCTTATAAGTGTACAGTGTATTATGTACCTCCATCAATGCCAAATACAAACAAAATGTGCTGCATCAATTTTGACGGTTATACAAAAAAAGTAGTGAAACTCTGTCATGGAGAAAACTGAAAGAAAGCCTTGCTTTAATGTGGAGTGAAGGGATTTTAAGCTTTGACCAAATGTTTTGTATTTTAGCCATTTTAACTGACAAATAGTATCCCATTCACTTGGATTGGCTCTTGTAGATTTAAAAATGAACTTACTAGTGTTGGTGATATTTTCTCTTCTATAAAACCACAGACAATGAAAATATGCACAGCAATATCCACCAGTAGCTTGTGGATCAGTGGTAGAACTAACCAGAAATATGCACATCAATACAAATCCTGATTCCACCAGTAGCTTGTGGATCAGTAGTAGAACTAACCAGAAATATGCACATCAATACAAATCCTGATTCCACCAGTAGCTTGTGGATCAGTAGTAGAACTAACCAGAAATATGCACATCAATACAAATCCTGATTCCACCAGTAGCTTGTGGATCAGTGGTAGAACTAACCAGAAATATGCACATCAATACAAATCCTGATTCCACCAGTAGCTTGTGGATCAGTAGTAGAACTAACCAGAAATATGCACATCAATACAAATCCTGATTCCACCAGTAGCTTGTGGATCATTAGTAGAACTAATGAGAAATATGCACATCAATACAAATCCTGATTCCACCAGTAGCTTGTCGATCAGTAGTAGAACTTCCCAGAAATATGAACAGCAATAGAAATCCTTATTCCACCAGCAGCTTTTGAATCAGTAGTAGAACTAATGAGAAATATGCACAGCAATAGAAATCCTGATTCCACCAGTAGCTTGTGGATCAGTAGTAGAACTAATGAGAAATATGCACAGCAATACAAATCCTGATTCCACCAGTAGCTTGTGGATCAGTAGTAGAACTACCCAGATTTGAATTTTCTTTCTCTAGTACTGGAACTGTAATACTGAATTTTAGGTCCAAATGTTGTTGGGTGTAGCTTTTATCAAATGTACCCAATGCTGGAAAAAAATCATTGCCATCTTGTTAAGATTTAAATCACTATGAAATTATTTGATACATTCACCATTAAAACAAGTTCTGGATATTTAACATTTTATTTATCATGCATGGCATTCATGTACAGGCTAATGCAATTCAAACCCTGGTCATCAGCTTAATAATCCTTTTCTTTCACCTTTCGACCTTTCCTTATACCTAAGGATATAAATAGAATGTTCTTTATGAAAACTCTGTTGGTTTGGCTATGTTTGACACAGCTGCCAGCACACAATGCATGTTGCTGTTAAATTAAGGGCAACTTGCAGCTAAAATAGTTGGTCATTTACCTAACTCTGTGAAACAATATTGAGGTACAATGTAGTGTAACACATGCTGTTCATGTGTTTCTTTCATGGGATAGGCAGTAGCTCCTAAGAAAATGAGTAATCACTTGTCTACAAGCATAATAAAAATATATCTGATGTTGTTAATTTTCATTCATTCCTTACTGATGGGTGTCTGTTCCATCCTCAGAATTGAGTCAACCGTAGTAACAAGCTTGCGCCAGTCAAATATCTCTCAAGCTAAGCTTTACCCATAGTGCCCCTCTCCATATTACCCCAGATGTCATTTGCTGTGCACTGAATCAAGATGTGTCAAGCCAACTCTTAGCTAAGTCTTTAAAGTTTAATTTCTTCTTCACTTTCTTGTTAATTTTTTACACATAACTTAGGGTTACCTTGTCTATCGCATAGGTTTTTACTATTTGATTGAGTGTCTCTCTCTTCCTATTTTTTCTTTTTACCAAGTTGGTATTCTTTGTACCATCGCTGGTACATGCCCTCCCTTACCCTCTAAGGTAACTCCCAGTACCATTGTTGGTATCCTCCTTCTACTTTCTCTCTACCAAAAAAAAATATATATATTTTATATATATATATATATATGGGTCTACGTCATTTCACCTAACTTCCAATTCACTGACTTTCATTTCACTTACCCCATTTCACTGAAATTTCATTTCACTGACACTTCATTTCACTGACAGTTCATTTGACTGACAAGTATTATTAGCAAGAAAATGGAATATGCCCCCTTCCCCACTGTAGTGCAACCCTGGAGTTAGAATATATAGTTGGGGGGTGTGGGGGGCACAGCCCCACCACTTTATTTCATATGATATTGTTAAGTTTTGATATAATATTGCTTAGTAAAAGAAAAGTAAGTGAAAGTAGTGGGGCTTCACCCCCCCCAACTATATATTCTAACTCCAGGGTCGAACTACAGTGGGGAAGGGGGCATATTCCATTTTCTTGCTAATAATACTTGTCAGTCAAATGAACTGTCAGTGAAATGAAATTTCAGTCATTTGGTCTCAGTCAAATGGGAGTCAGTGAATTGGAAGTTAGGTGAAATGAAGTAGACCCATATATATATATATATACATATATATGTTTTCCTTTCTGGTTTAAAATGTTTACGTTACTGTTATTATGTCAGAGAAAAAGGGAACAATCGGTTTTAAGTGTTGCAACCTATGTGACAAAAAATGCCTTATGTTGATAATCATATGTCTTGCGTATACTGTCTCGGGATTCCACACCTGTCTGTGAAACCCCCTTGTGACAGTTGTAAAGCTTTTAGTTCACACATCTTAACAGAACAGAAAAACAAGCTTATGCTTAAAGGACTGTTAAAATCTCCCTTCATGGAGGCTATTTCTAAGTCGGACGGCTCAACCTCTCCAAAGAGAGAACATAAAAAGAGGAGTAAGTCCTTACCCTGCTCTCCTCATGTTATTAAATCAAAATTTATGGAGCTGAAGGCCAAGATCCCTAATTTGACATCAACAACCTTGGCACCTGTGCCTCAAATGCTCTTCTCAGTGCTGTCTTCTATTCCAAGATCTCAACAGCCAGCTGCGATGCCGGCCTCAGCACCCTTACTCCAAACTCTGTACACAACACTGATTAGGACTTTAGCACTGATCCCCCTTTCAGCAGCAAAAATAATTCCCCCAATTACGGTCACTTCTCCCGTTCCTATACATCCTATGAGTCCTTCGACCTTGGTGCCGAAAGGTGAAATAACCCCTCGGACCCGATATTCCCCTTCAGTGGACCCATATTTTGGACAACAATGTAGTCTATTTTTAGACCATCCTGACTCACCATCAGGGATGTCCGTCTGCTCCTCCAAGAGTCTTTTTGGAACTGGATGTTGTGAGAGTAGTGGATCAGCTTCTGGCAGCCAGAGGATTTCCAACACCTTCCAAATCCTCCCTCCCACCTGGAGACAAGGACTTCTCTCCACAGACTCCACCACAATATCTTCCTCTTTTGAGCTCCCTGGAGGTATCAGAGCCTTCGACACCATCCCCGGTTCCAGCTTCTTTGGCTCCATTGGTAGATCCTACCATAGAACCAGAGCCTACCCTTTGGACATTGACTGCCCTGGAGCTGAGTCAACCCTGAGATTGAGACTGATCTGCTGGCACCATGTTCTCTAGCAAGGCACGTCTTTTTTCTATGGTGCCATCTGCTATGGTATCAGTTGCTTCGACAGAACTGACTCCTCTTGTGGCTCCTTCCTTGGGAGTGGGTTCGTCGGAGTGGGGTATGACCCTGGTCCTGAGGTTGTTCTTCTCAGTTCTGGGCTCCCATCCGTCTTTGGGCATACCTGCTTTCCAGGTGATGGAGAGGGCAATTGCCTCTACAGACTCTCAGCTGATTCTTTTGGTGCAGGATATCCATATATTTCTTTCCTCTTAGCCACAACTGTCCCAGCCCACTACTCACGGATACCAGGTATGGGAATCTCAAGGCAACCTTCCACAAGGTACCCACTCTGCAGAGTCCTCCTCAGATAGCCCCATAGAGGAAGTACTGTGCAAGAGATCATGCAAGAAGAAGCACATAGATTCCCCCATGGAATCCCTCACTGAGGATACTAACTACAATGAGGGGGAAGGGTCCTTACGGTCACCCTGGGAAATTTTGAAGCAGGAGGGTGACTGGAATTCTACCACCCCTTTCTCTGAGGAGTCTGTATTTTTGCAGGCTTTCCATGCCCGGCACTCTACTTCCTGGGTGACCCCACCTGCAGATGACCTGGTGCAGCTCATCATGCAGTGTGCCTGGAAGAATCCTAATACCACTGAATCTATCTCCTGGAGACTAGATAAAATTCTCTCCCTTCCAGAGGGCAATCCACACTGGTCCAAGGGCCTACCGGTTGATGCTATAGTTGTGCCTCTCACCAGGCTGGATAAGAAGAAAGTCACAGTTAGTTGTCTGTCAGGTGCCAGAATCTGCCATATCACATACTCACTCAAGTCTCTCAACAACAGGCACTGTTATGACTCTGTCATAGTCCATGTTGGCATGAATGACTTGAGATGTACCTCTCTGGACTACATGAAGAGAGACATGATTGAGCTTGCTGATTATGAGTCACAGGCAGGTATGTCCCTAGCCTTAAGCAGCATTCTGCCATCACCCATAATTATGCAGCAATACAAACAGAAAATTATTGACTTTAACAATTGGCTTAGTTTCTGGTGTCATTCCAGGGAAAGCCAGTACAAGACATCCTGGGCAGATATAATCAATAGACCATGATGCTTTGCCAAAGATGGCCTGCATCTTTCTCACCTTGACTTCAGGCTTCTGACAAAGGGTCTTGCATTCCTTATAGTGCCTTTTTTAGGAAAAGTGATGAGTTAAAACTGCCAGCAAAAAATTTTCACCAAAACATAAATTAAAGGTCATGCTGCTAAATGCTAGGAGTCTAAACATGAAACTGCACTCATTGCAAGCATTCCTAACCCTGGAAAATGCTGACATCTGTGCAGTCACAGAAACCTGGTTCAAAGCCATGGAGATCGCCCCAGCCATACCTGGTTACTCATCCTATCATATATTCAAACCCCAAACTGTGGGCAGTAAAGCCAAAGGAGGTGGAATTTCAATATACATTAAAGACATACACACCTCCAGGCTGATCAAACAGTATGACAAACAGGAGACACTCCAGGTGCAGTTAATCATTGACAAGATCCCTATTCAAATCATAGCTAGCTACTGGCCCCCAAATCTGACTCAAGCTGCCCATTCCGCCTATTTAGACTTGTTTGAATCTATCAAGATTCAACAATTTACCCTGATTCTGGGTGACTTTAACCTCCCAAACATAGAATGGAAGGACTACTCATGCCAGAAAACAAATGCCCAGAGATTCCTTGATTTTGTCAATGCAAATGCCTTGGAACAGCTAGTTGATACCCCACCAAGAGGTGATAATATCTTGGACTTGGTATTAACCAACATGAGTAACCACTGCAGCATCCCTATAGTATCATTCTCCCTGGTAAGATCTGACCATAATGCGGTCACTTTCGAAATCAATATCTCCCATCAACCCTCCCTCTATCTAGGATCAGACATAAGAACTTCTCCAAAGCTGATTATAGCCTCCCAAGTGATGTTATAAACAACTACACACCCCTCTTCCCCTCTGTAGGAACTGGCACCAATATCCAAAACTACACCAAAGCACTGTACGAGCATTTATATAGATGCATGGAATCAGTAATACCTGACAGGGCATCAATCCATATGTTAACAGATGAGTAGCAAACTGGCTCACTGATAGAACCCACCTAGTCCAAATAGGGGAGGCCACCTCAAGCAGTAGAACCATAACAAGCGGTGTACTCCAGGGTTTGGTCTTGGGGCCTCTGTTATTTGGGATATACTTTTCTGAGGTGCAGGCCAAAACCAGTGGAATATGGATGACCAGGTCTGCAGATGACTGGAAGCTTGGTGCTGTCAACAATTCCCCTAGTGATGTGGACATCTTCCAAGGGAGCCTCACTCAGACAAATGACTGGTGCCAGAAACATGGCCTCAAGCTGAATACCAAAAAATGTATCATCATCCCCTTTGAGGAGAGTGACATCCCCCACAAATTATCACATTAATAGCAATGTCCTAAGCATGCAATCCGTTGTGAAGGATTTGGGCATCTAGGTTGATAATAACCTGACGTTTGACCACCATGTTGCTTCCATTGTACGGAAAGCCTTCTACATGCCCCACCTCATAGGTAAGGGTATTTCACCCAGGGACAAGGAGGTCATAACATCCCTGTATTCTTCCCTTATAAGGCCCATTATTGAGTACAATGCCCTTTTCAGCATGTACCTTGCAAAGCACATGCAGCAGCTGGAGAGACCACAGAGGTATCTCACCAGGAGAATCTAGGGTCTCAAACATCAATCATACACAGATAGGCTAAAAGCCCTAGCCCTGTCTCAGTTTCATACAGACTCCTCAGAGGTGATCTCTGTCTGGCATACAAGGTGATCATGGACCCCACCTTGATGGGACTATTGCATATCCACAAGTCAGGCTCCACTCGAGTAACCCACACACACGGCCTCAACATGGTCTCTGACATCAACAAGACTTGTTTGTGGGACAGATTTGTGTCTCAGAGACTTCCTCATCTATGGAATGGACTCCCTCTCCACATTAAGCAGAGTATCCCCTTACCCCTTTTTAAGTGCAACCTGGATAACTGGATGGGAAACACAAAATATACCCCTGGGATTCCACCTATGTCCCTGCTGGACAGGGGCATCAGGTGCTGATTTGTCTATGCATGGGCTAAATTCTTTGCTAGGCTTATAAAGGCCTCAGGGCCAATAGTCTAGTAAACTCCTATAACCCTATGACCCAAGAGTGTGCCAAGCTAGTGACTAACAATATAATACACACTGATCCCACAGTGATAGCAAATCTGCTAGAGGACAGATTTGGTGAAAATGTCACTCCTCTATCCCCTCCAAACTTATCACTAACCTTGCCCCCAACTTCCCCCACTCTACATATCCAAAGATCAGGTCATTAAAGCCTTCTCTAAGTAAAAAAACACAGCATCTATGGCACCAGATGGCATTCCAGGCTGTCTTCTAAACAATCTAAAACATGAACTAACATTGTCATTAAGAGAGGGTGAACAAGACAGATACCAGTGTGCATAAACATAATCTTGACAAAAGGGCACTAATCATGAGATGAGGAAAAAAAGTCACACATACATATGACCACAAATATACATTTACGAACAACATAGTGCATGAACTAGTATGTTTTTAGCAGATAAGCAACTACAGAAAACTTGCACAGAGGCAGAATATGGAAATACGTCAACATTATAATGCAAACACTAAAGTTACCAGGCACAGTTCTTGCCAATGAGTGATCACATTGTTTAGGATTACAAATGATAGCAGAGTACCATGATGTGTGATTCCTGAAAATGTGCCCCAAATGTCTGAATCATATTCATTCTTTTTTTTCAAAACAGGTTTATTGTTTTAACATATAAGAGAAATATCATAACAATTTTATACAAGTAATTAAAAATAGGTATTATTATAATATTCAACAAAACAACTAAAGTATTTACAAAGACATCCACTACAATCAGATCAATTAATTAAACTAAAATACCATGCTATTGAAATTAAAATTTTTTTAACAAATTTTGTAAATTATCCCATACAATAAAATAAGATGTTTTTCTGTTTGTTCTAATCCTAATTGTGTTTATTTCCATATGGCACACTATATTCATAACATTTTTAAATTCATTGAACGAAGGAGGTGTATCTGAAATCCAATTTCTAGTTATTATTTTCCTAGCCACTGCTAGAATAGACCATAACAAGGGAAGCTTAACCTTTTTAACACCTTGAGGTACAGGTGTGTTGAATAATATAAGAGATTTAGAAATAATGAAATTATCTGTAAAAAGAGCCTGCAAAAATTCATTAACTGACTTCCAGTATTCTTTCAATTTTATACAGTCATAAAACATATGAGCCCAGTCAGCATTAATTTCTACATTACATCTCTTACATAGATTATCTTTATTATTTATTTTATTCATCATCAAAGGTGTATAAAAAGAACTATGTAAAAATGTCCATGTATAAAGTCTCCAGACAATGGAAGACATAGTTCTATAAGCAGATTCCAATATATATTGTTTATCTTGTTGATTTGGTGGGTCCCCATTAATAGAAGTGAAATAATTCCAGTATGAATCTACACTGTAAAAAGTTTCTTGTCTGATAACTTTATGTATGTATGAAAGTTTACCTTTATCAGAAACTTTATGTTGTAAATTTAATATCAAGTAATCAATCAGTGTTGGAATAGATTCTTTAACAGTTATAGACATTAAATCTATTTTATTAATGAGATGTTGTCTAAAGGTCTGAACCTCTAACCAGCAAGTTTCTCTTAGATCAAATTCTTGTTTTAAGAAATCTAGATTTTTAACTTTATTATCAGATATCAACTGATACCAGTTCTTTAGATCATTATCTATAGCTAAATGAGTTCCTTCAGAAGTAGATGACAAAAGCATACCCTGAGTATACATTATAGGAAATACAATAAAATTCCATTCCCTATACTTAGGGTGCATGAATATAAAGTTACGATAACTAATAATAATATTTAATGGGTAACAAACCATATGTTTAGGTGTACTAGGTGAAGTACAAAATTCCTTTAGTAACCATAACATGGAGTTATTTACAATCATATTTTTATGTGTTAAGGAGATTTTCATGAAGTGTATACTAATTAGCTCCCAATAATCTTTCCATTTTGTGACATATGACTGATCTATTAATAAAGTAATAACTTTTACAATAGAAGAGATAGTATATAAATTAAAGTCTGGAAAAGAAATACCCCCTTGAGACCAGCTATTAGTATGTTTCTTTAATGCAATCCTAGGTCTATTAGGTGCCCATAAGAAATTTAACATTAGTCTGTTCAGTTTCTTGATAATTATTTTTGTAGGTGGAAGTATTATTGATTGTATTAAGTATAAAATCTTGGGGAATATTATCATTTTAATAATTGTAAGTCTCTCCTCCATAGTAAAAAACATATTATTCCAGGTATTAAAAAGATTTTGTATATTAAGAAAACAGGTATTATAATTATTATACATAATAGATTTAATATCTTTAGATAAATCATATTCATTCTGAGACCACTGAATATAATGTTCATTTTGTATCTGTCCAAATACTTGTCAGAACTACAGTGGTCGCAATTCTTTCTCGGTTAAATAAAAAAAAAAAAAAAAAACTATGCAGACGTTTTCAAAGCATTGCCACACTTCTCGGTATCATACAGGCTACTCATTGGTGAGACTGTAACAAACTGCTTGCAGATACTACCGTTTAGAGCACACAGACTGCAACAGCACTCAGGTTTGACCACAAATGTAATACCAGCTTTTAAAAGCCGGTATTTCATTAAAAAAAGTTCATGATCAGGTGATAGTATTTTCCTCTTGCCACCCACCCAAGCCACACTGTCACATTAATATTACTGAATGGCACACACATCTCCACTTTTGGATAGATACTGGATAACAATGGTAAACAGTTGCTGCAGTTTATAGTCTGCCTGCACAGAGAGCTACACTGCTCAGAATCTACTTAAAAGAAAAAAAACATGTTTTTTTTACTTGTAAACTCCAGCAAACTACTTGCTGTAATGTAACAAGCAGCTGCTACAGTTTAGAGTAGACCACACACAGAGCACAGTAGTGCTCAGATTTGACCGCAAATGTAATGCATTAAAAAGATTGTGCATTTTCCATGTCCCTGCACAGAGCGCTAGAGCGCTCAGGTTCTACTTAAAAGAAAAAACAAAGTTTTTCTTTTTACTTGTAAACTGTAGCAAACTACTTGCTATAATGTAACACGCAGCTGCTACAGTTTAGAGTAGACCACACAGTGAGCACAACAGTGCTCAGGTTTGACCGCAAATGTAATACCGGCTCCTTAAAAGCTGGTATTGCATTAAAGAAAGATTGTGTTCAGGTAATTGTTTTTATCCCTCTCCACTCACCCTCGCTAAACTATTGTCACAGGCAGGGGAAACCTTTTATACAATTTATACAAAAAAAAAATAATAATATCTGGAGCATCTTAGTCTCACTGTGTAAGCACTGAGATCGGCTCAGAGAAGGTTTATGTCAAGCCTCTCAACTTTTAATATTTTCGTCTCACATTTTGAGTCTGTTCCTTATAAAATTTGTGGTTTTCTGAATTTTTTTTTGTGGTAAATAGTAAGGATCAAATTTACTAAATAATGACAGACATTTGAGTTTCAGACTACATATCCTTCGGAAAATGTGTAACACCAGACCTTTTTATTCTAGCAACTATCTACGTTTCGAAGAATAATACTTTAAAAAATGTGTCCCTATTTTGGGGGTTTTGCCCACCCATTATTTTTGTCTTTGTCCCAAAAAAAAAAAAAAAAAACACGTAGAAACAAGTCCAAAGCACTATGTGCAGGGAACCCAAGTGCTGTGTCTTATTCCACAGGGAAGTAAAACAGGACTGGGATACAGGTTTGCACACCTTTTTAAAGAAACTTAATGCCGTGGGTGGGATTACTAGCAAATCTTTACTGATGTCACAAACAGGGAGGTGATAAACTAAGTGGGTGGCATTGTTTTCAGCTTCGGGCCAAGGCAGAAATGTGATTTTAGTTATGAGATAGTGTCCCTTTAACTACCTCACTTCATCTCAACTCCAAATGCATATCCAACTGACTTACACCTAGCTTCCTCTCACTACCACGTATACTACTCAGTCTCCTCTCTTACTCCTCTATCTTCCCCTTCCATCCCATTAGCCCTTCTAGCTTGTTCCACCTTCATGTGAAGCTTCTGCTTTATATCTGCTTGAGTTTAGTGCAATATTTGCATATAATATTTAGGTTTCTGAGTTTAGAACAGTATCTATTTGAGCTTAGTACTATCTGTATGTACATCCTACCTTTATTCCTAGCCTCTCGGTGGATATTGGCATATCTGTTCATTACTATGTTTCATATTGTATGTATAGCTAATGTTAAGTGCAGTATGTATGATTTGCTATTGTATGTATGATACATTCAATTGTTCTTCATGTACTCTGTTGCTCATTTATTGTTCTGTGGAACTTTTCTCCCCCAGTCCTTCACTGAAAAAGGATCTGTGTCCAGTTGGAATTTCCCAGTAAACAAATGTAAATTAATAAATAAATAAATAATCACAATGAGTTATTATTGTATAATTATCAGTAGAATATAAATGCAAAGAACTACCTCAGTCACACTAAAAGAATACATCGATTCCCCCACTAATCACAGCTTTTGCCAAAAAAGTAGATGATGCCAGGTGATTCGCATGATGTTACCAGATGATTCCAAGTATTGTTTGGTTAATGCAGTACAATATGGAAGAAATCCCCCCCAACACACACACACACACACACACACACACACACACACACACACACACACACACACACACACACACACACACACACACACACACACACACACACACACACACTGAAAATACACTGATTGCTCTTAACATCGGTGGCTGTTTTACAATTTGATCCTGATAGTGTTACAGGGCAACTCTCACAAGTAAATTGCTCTTACCAAGCACAATGTAGTCTCAGTAACTCAGCAGGTAGCACATTCACCTCTGGTACTAGGTGATCCAAATGTTGTAGGTTCTATTCCCATACCAGGTGGTTAGACTGATTTCTCCTACTAATACTATAGTTTATCATAACAGGCTGTGTACCTGAGTGTTCTGCCCCTCATAATAGATGTTAAATTAAGCCTACTTCTGTCTGAGCTGGTGATAACTCTGGTAGATATGAAAGATATCATGGAACTTATTGATGAAAGGGGAGGAATGTTCCCTTAGCCAGTATTAACAACTCCTCATATCTCCCTTAAAAAGAGTACATTGGCTTAGTGGGAGTAACCTGGTCAACAAAATTCAAAAAAATAAAACTTTACTTCACTCTTGAACACTGGAAATTGTTTATCAACCCCCCCACCAATGCACACATACATACATATCTGATAGACTAATCCTTGTTTTTAATTTAATTTAAAAAAATGGAAACAAAAATAAGCAAGTCATTATTGTGGAAAGTACATGCTGCTAACACTACTGTGAGATTGACTTGTCTGATCTCTAGACAGCGTAAGTCATCTTCTCCATCTAATTGTTAGTTATAAAACAAATGTCTTTTTGCTGTGGATAGTTCAGTGAATAAACACATACATACATGCATATGGACATAAATGTGTGCATACATATGGGCGTACATTCATAATTATGAGTCATCATCAGTATGTGCAAAGTATACAGGTGAAACTGCTCAAAGATTTATTTTAGGTATACTGGTAGTATTTATTCCATGTGCAAAATGTGAAGAGAACACTGCCCACAAATCTTAGACTGCCCATTCTTCTCAGCAGCCACTCTGTAACTGACGTGAGTTTGGATAGTAAGCAGCACTGCTATTCTGCTATTGATTTTATCTACAGAATTAATGTCTGTTCTTAGCTAACACAATGGCAGGCCATAGGTATACCTAACCATGGCCTTTTACTATGCAGGCAGGAGCAAACAGAGAGGGCAAGATGTGTTTAGATAATGGCCATATTTTTCAGCTTATGGAAATTATTTTATTAGCATAATCATTTTTGTAATTAAACAAACTATTGATCAATTTAAAGATCTTTTTTTTTTTAATTTTAAAAATAATGTTTTTAAATTAGAAAAGAAATACATGAAAAATAAATGATCTCACTACCTTATGGAGTGAAACTGATAATGGGTGCCAACAAAACTCAGCACCTGAAACAGAGGGTCAAAAGGCAAAGGAATTTCAAGTAGGTACCATAACATGTACACATTCCGGTGCCCATCGCAATCCCTTTCCTTGAATCAGCAACAGTCCTTAGATGGTGGTTCACAGTCCTCTAACATGAAAACATGCAGGATAGTGAAGAGCTGGCCATTACGCTATATTGAATGCTAATGAGGATTTCTGGGGGGAAGGCATATCTTAATTAGCCATGTGCTCCAACCCAGGTACAGACTCCAGGAGGGCATCAACACCACCAAATAATTCAAGAAATCACTCAGTCATGTATATCAGCATGATCATGTCAGTATACTGAACATGTCCAACAGGTCATTTTCAACCACTTGCCACAAATTTGGTGGGGGGACCATCTAGACACCATAGATTATTCTTAAAGTGCAGTAATGGCATCAACAGAATTATGATGATCAAGGATGGGAGGATGCACTAAATACCAGCAATTACTATTTTAAAGCACTACACCAGCATCAACATCTTAACAGTGGTTCGGATAGGGGATACAATAAATCAGAAACTAACATAAAACAAAAAAAAAAAAAATAAAAAAAAAAAAACAAGTGCCATAATGACACCAATATCATAATGGGGATTAGAGGGTGGCTGTACATTGAACCACCAGGGCCTAATAGACATGTTCTGTAATGGCACTTCAAAAATTATGGGAGTGGGGGGATCCATGGGAGGGCAGATAAGGTATGGACAGGTACAGGGACTGTGCTCTGTGTGTGTGTGTGTGTGTGTGTGTGTGTGTGTGTGTGTGTGTGTGTGTGTGTGTGTGTGTGTGTGTTTGTGCTTGGTGCTTGTGTGCATGAGAGAGTAACTGGGAGGAAGGGAATGCCTCTGTCTAGACAAACAGCAGGTCACTACCGCAATGTGCACATCAGCAATGATCTGCATGTTTGGTAGTTAATGCAATTAAGAAACATGCAGAACAGCAGATAATGACGTCTTATTTCATCTTGGGTAACATGTCTCAGAATCACAAATGGGTACATCAAGGGAGAAGACCCTTTCTACCGCACGTATGAAGCACTTTTATGAATTCCTGAAAGGAGGGAGAAGAGCCGTTCTAACAAGAGCTCTACATCTTGTACTAATCGCTTTAGTATATTCACGGGAAAGTCTTAATCTATATCTGTGAGTTACAGTTTTAAGTCGTACATGTGCACTTAGAGTGTGAGATTCAATATTTGTATTCTTCATACCCAGAGAGGATACATTGATGACTTAAATTTATGAAAATATGGAACATTACATATTCTTAGGATACATTTATGACTTAAATTTATTAAAATATGAAACAGTACATTTTCATACCAGGGATATATGAAGAAAAGAGTAACTCATTTGTACAGATGGTCTAACTTTTGCAATAAAGACTAGAACCTCTATAATGGATAGCATTTCACTGCATTATTATGTGTTGGTCTCTCCAAACCTGATTTTGGAATAATGTTCTAAGAGTAAGTTATGACAGTGTCACTTTTAATACTGAAGAACACCTGAGAAGGGAATGTTTGCTACTGGGGCAGTGGGAAAGAAGGATATTATGCCATAACGAGTCACTTGGTGCTCACGCGTACTATGACATAGTCTTCCAACAAGATTCATTGTATCATACACTTGACAGTACACTGAGTATTATTCCATGCATCAAATCACTCCCTCTTGTTTCTGGGTCAAAGCCTGATTCTAAGTTACAGCACTGATCCCATTTCCTAATTGCAGTAGGGTTGCCCCATTTATGTGCTTGCCAGGGTTCCCATGGTGAATGACACAATTGGCATCAACACAGTAAGGATTTTATACTACAAAACAATCACAAAGTCTGGTAAAATGGCTCTGCTATTATTATTTGTTTTTCTTTTGGGAATTGTATAAAATTATTAACTTATACTCTCTTTGCAGATATTCTAGAGAAAGGAAAAAATTCTGACTCCCAGATGAAAAGTGGATCACAGGAAAGTAACGTAACTGCTGTTCCTGAGAAACATGATGACCTAAGAGGTACATTTTCTGCATCTTCTATTGTAATATGTATTCAATGGTAATGTTGTAATTTGAAGAAGTCAAAGCTAGAATCAGAGGGGCTGCAGCCAAGTGGCACAGAGTGTCTGATGAAACATATGACAGAAGAATGCCAAAATGCAACCAGTACTGCTGTATGGTATGGAAATCTGGGCAGGAGAGGCAGAGTAGTTGAGGAAGTTACAGATGATGGAGATGAAGTGCCTGAGATGGCTGGTAGGATCCACACTGTGGGACAGATAAAGAAATGAATGAGGACATAAGAACAGAAGCCAGAGTAGCTACAACTGCAGAAAAGGTCAAAGAGAACAGATTACTGTGGTTCAGGCACATGTGCAGAAAAACAGAAAACAATCTGGTGAAGAAGATTTGGGACAGGCAGGAAGAAGGCAAGAGGAAACAAAGGCACCCAGCAAAAGGTGGGTGGATTGTTTAAGAGAAGCCCTGTGAAAGTCAGGCGTGAGTGTTGAATAAAGCAGAAGAGTGGCACTGAATCGAAAGAAATAGCAACACTCAGACCGCTTGTAAAAAATGGGGAAAAGGGGGTTGATGATGATGATGATGATGATGGCAGTGCTGCAATTTATATATTTGTTCTGTTTGTACAATGTCCTAACATATTACAGAAGAGTATGTTAGCAAAAAAGATTAACACAGGTTTACACTGAGTTAGAGAAGTCAAACTTTTGTGGGCAGCTTTACGTCCATCATTTCTTCTGCGGATAAGAAAGTTAGCATGAAGTACTTCACCCTTTTATATTCCATTTACTTGACTAGAATTTACCAGAACTGTCTTAATCCACTAAGCATCTACAACTTTCAGTGATAAGTGGTGAGAAGGCTTTCCTTCTACACATTAGAGACATAATCTAGTAAAGATTACATTAAAACAGTATGTCTGTTAGTATTAGTGTTGTGAGCACAAGCCATGTGATGTGAAACACATACAGTACCATAGCTTTTTGTATCATACTTTGATAATATCCATCCTTGATTATTCATATATTTATTTTTTTATTAATAGAAACATATTAAAATGCATTTTGGTTTACCAGGTGAAAACCCATCCTTTACCATAAAGTGTTATCTCCAAGGGAAGTACAGACAATCCAAGATATTAGCATACTTGTTGATAAAAAATGAATGTTATTGAGGAATGTTAGCAAGAAGATGTGGGGTTATGTATTCTGGGTGGGATTCAGAAGATTAACAGTGGAGTGTACTGACAATTTTATTGAATTCTGACTCAAACTCAATACTGCACACTCAGGATAGTTAGAAGGAGCTCACATGTCACAAGTAAATCCAATAACCTTTATTCACAAGGTTAAGCAATTTCATCCTATAAATCCATGACTGCTTCAGAATGAACACCCCATTGAAGTTCTTGTCCTATCTTTTTGCCACTATCCTCATTCATTGTGACATTCTTGCATATATTTATTTTTTTGTTATCATAGTAAGTTGACTGGCCAGCCAACCCTTTTTAGCCATGACTATGGCCCCATTGTGACATAAATATAATATAACAATAACATATTTTGACAGTTTCCACAGTGCTTCATATTAAAGCACCACAGAATGACCTTAGATATCAAATGCAGTTCTAATTCTATATATGGCAAATCTGTTTGCCACAGATTTATCTAGTATTGAATGACATTGGAAGTACTGCTTCTAACTACCAGTAACAGAGTAACACTCTTTTGAAAGTAAACTGCGAGTACCATGAGTAGTGCTGAAGTAAACTTAGACAGTGAATGACATTTCTATTCCTTATACTAATTTATTTATTTTATTTATTTACATTTGATTTCTGGGTAGTGTCTGACTGGGCTAGAAACCCATATTCAGCAGGGACCCATGGAGAAAAGTTCCAAATGTACATTTACATAATTAAACACAGTTAGAGAATGAGAAATACACTTAAGGATTACTTACAGAGTTATTTCATTAAAGATACATCTAAGCAATTTCACAATATTTAAGATTGAATCATGAGAACATACATGCAATATGTATAATACATGTTTTTTTACATCACAAGGTAGAAATAAAGCCTATTACCTCATAGGTGAGAGTAAGCACATTAATGTGTAATAGGGGATATAGTTTATGCAAGTTTATTGATTTTTCAAAATACCACTTATGACTAACATTTTTATATTTTATTTCTGAATCGTAATGCATTACTTTAAGAGAAGAGGTTTAAGACCAACAAGTGATTATTTCTCATGATTCACTAGGCAAGCTTAATCTCCTCTCCCTTGTAGTTCAGGTGTACTAATAGCCTATTACTGTCTTACTAAATCTGAAGAAGAAATTATATCAAATGGCAGCTTTTGTAAATGGTTATAATCTGCTATTTTTTTTCCTTTTTAATTTTTGAAATCTATTCAAAACATGCTTTATTCCTCAATCATAAGTATATGTTTTTTTCTTTAATCTGGTTATAAAGTAAGTGCTGGGATGGTGAAATTACTCTAAATGACATGCTATCTAAAATATTAAATTTTAAATATTAAAAAAGTCAAATTAAAATAGGAACTTTGTGGGAAACAATAAACATTTTGAGAACTACACCAGAAATGTGAAATCTCTCTAAATAACTTAAAAATACCTCACAGGCACTCACCAGCACTGGGTTCTTGACAGAGACCCTGATTTCAGGATTTCCTGACAGAAATACTGATTTCCTTTCAGGTAAAATCCCCTACATGTGGCTATCCTAATCAGCGCAAACAAGGGAGAAACAGAGTGAAAAGGGCAAAGACAGAATGAGTCAAAAAGATGTCTAAAAGCTACCTTACTTTTATTTCTGATGATACAGTTCTTCAGGTTAGTTATATAACTGCTCTGTATATGAATCAGCAATTTTGCAATGAGATGAAATTATTTTGTACAGGTTTGCTTATCCGGTCAGCATAAAACAAATGAACAGTTGTAGGTTCAGTTCAAGCAACTTTAATATATACATACACATCAGGATTAGGACTTAGTAACTTAAACTTAAATAAACTTATAAACAGACTGACTACTGCACCTATACATGTTAACACTCTTGCTGTTAACTCAAAATGGCACTGCTGTCTGCATGTGCTCTCTATTTATATGCACGTGCCTACACTTGGAAATGCTTCTTAAAGATACAGCACACACTCTGTTCTACATCTTCCCTCTTTGAGAAATAGCTCATGCATTAAATGACACCATTGATTGACATACAATTGTACAGATATAATCCTATGACATGCAGTTATAGAGAACTAATTCTTTGACATGCAATTATACAAAACTATACACAAAGGATACACTCATGTTCAGGTTGCTGTGTATTTTACACTAGGTCTAGAAATATGACCTGATTGTGTGACATAAAAATTAGAACTTGGTCTAGCAATGGGGACTGTCTTTAAAGAATGTTCAGCTGTAGGGACATCTTGGACATCATCAGGAACAGGAATAGGTCATGAGACACGTTATTTGACGGAAACATTGTCTAGATTACTCTGAGATCTAGACTCTGTATCACAGGTACGATGCTGCAATATCGTTTCAGATACAGGAAGAAGATACCTGCAGTTTCTCCTGTATTCTTTACCCTCAGATTTGGTTCTCTATTATATCAGTAAATGCTTAAAATAGTGAATGCTGTTTTATCGACAACTTTAAACTGGAACTGTGAAATCCCAAACAAACGGAACAGTGATTTTTTTTTCCCAGGGGAAAAAAAAAAATCACTGGGCCATTTTCAGGACATTGCCATTTCCTCTACTGTGGTGTGATCTTGGAGTTGCTTTATTTAAGCAGGGGGGGTGTGGGGGGCTTTTTTTTTTTTTTTTTCGGAACAGCAAATTTTTAAATTTTTTCTCTGGGAAAAAATTCACTGTTCCGTGTGTTTAGCATTTTGCGGTTTCAATTTTTAAGGGTTGATTATACAGCATTCACTATTTTAAGTGTTCGCTGTTATAATATAGACTCCTCAGATTCCATTAAGTAGGATCTCAGTGTGGCACATATACCTCACACTTGACCAATTCAATCAAAGCCTTTTACCATTTGCATCCTCATTGTCTATCCTTCTTTGAACAGACAAAGAAATCTGCTTATTTTATTATAGCTGGACTTCCGAAAGGAATGCTTTTTAAACAGTTGGGCTTTGATCGCTCTGGCGTTTTTAGCATTAGGCACCAACAAACTGGAACTGATAAGCAAGGCAAGGTTGTTCTGGTTTGCCTAGATAGAAGTCTGTGAACAGGTGAGCCAAGTATATCATCATGGGGTATATTTCTGAGATAAAGCAAATTCAAGAAGATACACGCACAAGTGGCAGAGAGGATAAATGGTTCACTTAATAACAAGTAAAAATCCAAAAGCACATAAAGTGAACCAAAGCAACATACAGACTCAACGGTAAAACAATAAGTCTTTAATAAAACGCAAGCACTTTCACAGTATTGGTTCTACTGCGTCTTCAGATGTTAAAAACATAACAAAAGGAGTCCAGAAAAATAATAAGTAACACATGATCAGTTCAATCATCCAAGTAAACAATCAGTTGTTGTGGTAACCAAATCATTCTCTCAAGCCCTTAAAGGCACATGCCCCTAATTTTATCAAAATATAGGAGTTCAGAGCTTGAAATACATAAAAGACAAAGGAGAGCACACAAAACTATCTACATAAGACTTTACTTTTAAGAATGTATTTCAATGGATGTTTCTCATTTAATTCCAACAAAGCCCATGCAAAGTACGATACGGTGCATGATCCAATCAATGGATAAGTAGAGCAAAAAAAGACCAGCACACAAAGAACAGTTCAAGGGCACAAATTTATTATTGAGCCCATATATTAATATACCCAAAAGGTAAACTTAGAAAATCAGCATATTGGTTTCGGCAAACAGCCTTCCACAGTGCAATCAATAACGCATACTGATTTCCTTCCACTCTTCTTATACCACATTACACCAATTAACAATATAACTAGTAGCTAAAGCTGTTCATTGATTCCACGTGGAAAAAGTGCACCCAATTTAACAATCCATTTACGTTCTTTTTGATCAAGCAAAACATGTAACCCAACTTTTGAAGTATTATCTGCCCATATTATATCAATAACAGTAAAAGTAAATCTAGCTGTCTTATGTTGCATACTGTGTTTGTAAAGCACATTAGTGAGCCTGGCATATTTAACATCACTCAAATGTTCTGAAATCCTGAATTTAAAAGAACGTGATGTTTGACCTATGTAAAAGGCAGGACAAGAACATTGAACTAAATAAATCACCCAGTCAGTAATGCAAGTCCCATAAACAAAAATATCATAAACTTGTGAACAATTGGATGAGGTGAAACTCTTCCTCTTGGAAACATACTTGCAGAAACTGCAATGAGCACAAGGGAAACACCCTTATGTTGTAAATCCATATAGTGTCCCTTGTAATTTGTCTATCACACCACCTACTTTTTATAATGATTGAAACAACCACCCAACGTCCTTCCCTTCTGATAGGCAGATCTACATTTATTATCAATTACCCCTTGCAACCTGTCTTCCATATTGAACAAATCCCAATGGGAGTGTATAAACTTCTGCAAAAACACTGAGTTAATCCGATAATTCATAATAAATCTTAGTGGATGATCCCTTCCAGGATTCCTGTCTTTCTATTGTAATAACTCTTTCCATAATGTTCCATCTGAGCTGTAGATCTTTATTCATTTTTTACTGTTAGGATCTGTTAGGACTTCGGTTCCATCTTCAGAACCGATACGGCCAATGTTCCAGCTCGCACAAGCCAAAAACTCTCAGCTAAGAACCTACCCACAATGCCCCTCTCCTAGATACTCCAGATCGAGTTTGTCTGCCCTAGATAAAGAATAATAATAATAGGAAAAATATAATATTAATAGGAAAAAAGTAGGAGGATCTGTCTGAGCAAATACCCTAACCAGGAGTACCTGAAGTCCACCAGGAGTCCAGGGAGGGGGAAGGAGGGTGGGAAGTAAAGAATGAATAAAGATCTACAACTCAGATGGAATGTTATGGTAAGACATAACTTCTTTATCTGATGTTGTAAATCTTTATCCATTCTTTACTGTTACGACCGAGTCCCCAGCTACTTGAGTGGTCCTAAGGAAGGATATTCCAGAACACCATAGAACCAAAAGATGCTCGTCCCCTGGAGGCCAAATTCAATTTGTAATGAGATATAGGTTCATAGGTTCATACTAGGCTATCTGCCCTAGGGCATTTATAAGCCTAGCCAGAATGTGTTTGGCTTTTGTCACCCATTTTAAATTTATTTTGCTATGCCCTTTTTTGAGGTTAGTATACTGTGCCTCTGTCTAACAGTGACACAGAAGTGATACACAGGGTAAACCTACGATCTCCCATCCACTCATCAAGATTCCTCTTGAAGAGAGTCAATGAGGGACTCTGCCTAACCTGGACTGGGATTTTATTCCAGAGTGAAGGGAGCCTCTGGGTTATGAATCTGTCCCTCCAGCATGTCCTATTTATTTCAGTGCTGAGGTTCAAGTCTCTCGAGCGTGTAGCTCGATGGGATTTGGATTTTCTGAGGTGCAGCATGTCCATTAATTCCGGGTTGGACATGGCTTTATATGTCAGGCACAGATCACCTCTGAACAGGCGGTATGCCATTGAGTAGAGCTGGAGTTTCTTTAACCGGGCAGCATATGGCATCTGTTTGAGCCCTTTGATCCTCTTGGTGAGGTACTTTTGGGGTCTTTCCAGTTGCTGCAGGTGTCTGGTAAGGTACATCCCAAAAGGAGCATTGTACTCAATTATGGGCCTGATGAGGGATGAGTAAAGAGGCACGATGACCTCCCCTGATCTAGATGTGAATCCCTTCATGATTAGGTGGGCTATATAAAATGTTTTTCTAATCACTTTGGCTATGTGGTTGTCAAATGAGAGATTGCTATCAACTTGGGTCCCCAGGTCCCTAATTACTTCTTCTGTACTTAATGGATTACCACCTATGTGGTAATTTGTGGGCACTTTGTTTTTGCCAAAGGGGATGACTATACACTTTTTGGCATTTAGCTTGAGGCCATGGCTCTGGCACCAGTTGTCTGTTTCTATGAGGCCCTTTTGGAGGATGCTTGTGTCAGCTGGAGAGTCGATTATGGTGCCCAGTTTGCAGTCATCTGTGAACTTGGTCAGCCACAGTCCTTCCATGTTGGCCTGTACCTCCGAGAAATATATACCGAACAAGAGAGGTCCCAGGACTGAGCCTTGTGGGACACCACTTGTAACTGGTTTGGAGTCTGACATGGCTCCAGCAATTCTAACCATGTATGTTCTGTCCTTGAGCCAGTTTGCAATCCATCTAGTGACATAGGGGTTTATATTTAAGCTGGTGAGCTTATCTATAATGCCCGAGTGGGGTATTGTATCAAAGGCTTTTGCGAGGTCCAGGTAGGCTGTGTGGACCACCTTCCCCTCGTCAATGGCCTTGGTGACTGTTTCAAAGAAATCAACCAGGTTTAAGAGGCAGGATCCACCCTTAACAAAGCCGAACTGGGTAGGATCCAGTGTCTGTAGGTTCCCAATATCTTTATTTATGAGGTCCATGATGATCCTTTCCATAGCTTTGCAGACAAAGCTAGTCAGGCTTATGGGGAGATAGTTTCCAGGATCTGTTGAGGCACCACCTTTATGGAGAGGGACCACTGTTGCTGTACGCCACTCTTTGGGCACATATCCTGTAGTAAGGCTGAGATTAAACAGTAGTTTTATGTTTGAGTTTAGCTCTTCTTGGAGTTCATGTAGGACGCAGCCCAGGGCACCGTCTGGTCCCACTGATGCTGTGTTTTTTGCTTTGGAGAGGGTGGCTCTTACCTGAGCATCTGAGATGTCAGGGGGGCAGCACTCTGCTGGGATAGATATTTGCCCTTTTGGTGGGGGGGGGAGAAGTTTGCGCTGAACCTGTCAGCTAGGATGTTGGCAATGTCTGTGGGTTCAGTGTATTTTTTATCATTTTGCACTAATTCTGAGCATATCTGGGAATTACCACCCAGGTTGCTAACATAACTAAAGAAAGCCTTGTGATTATCCTTAGTGTCCTGTGCAATTTTTCTCTCGAAGCTGGCCTTAGACAATTTTATGAGTGCCCGTAGTTTTTTGCTAATACTGATCAGTGATGCCTTCCCTTTTTGGGATTTTGCTCTATCATTTAGTAGCTTCCGCCTTCTATTGTATAGTTAGTTTATGGCTGGGCTCCACCAGACAAGACGTCTGCCTTTGGAGGATTGGGTCTTGGTTTTATTTGGGATCGCATGATCCATGCATTCCTGAAGGTGTTCATAGAATGCGTTTATAAAGGATTCTGCGGTCTGGGCCATATTTTCCACAGGCCCGGGGGCTTTGAAGGAGTCCACCTCAGTTTTTAGGAGTGTGAAATTTGCTTTAGAGAAGTTTTTCACTGTGGTTTTCTGGGCAGGGGGTGGGGTCAGAATGTGAATATCCAGTGAGATTAGTTTATGGTCTGATCTTACCAGTGAGGGATACACTTCTGGTCTGGAGCATAGAGTCCCCATGTTGGTGATGATCAGGTCCAGTATGTTTTCTCCTCTTGTGGGAGTGGTAACAAGTTGTTCCATAGCATTTGAGTTTATAAATTCTAGGAACCTTTGGGCTAGGGTGTTGGAGCTAGAGTAATGCTCCCAGTCTATGTTTGGGTAGTTGAAGTCGCCCAATATAATGGTGTTTGGAGAGACCTTCATATTTTCCAGTGTTCTCAGGATGCCTGAGTGGGGTTCCTGGGTTTGGGAGGGTGGTCTGTAGCAGGCTATCAACTGGAAGGCAGTTTTACTCACTGTTAGTTGCACATGGATAGTCTCTGATGCTTCGTGCTTTGCCACCAACCTGGAGGTGTGGGTATCTTTGATGAATATCGATACTCCCCCTCCTTTTGTGGTTTGGTCCAATTTTTGGGGCCGAAAAGCATGGTATGAGGTATAACCTGGTAGTGCTGGGGTGCTCTCGGGATCCCTGGACCAGGTTTCTGTTACTGCACAGATATCGATGTTCTCCATGCTAAGGAGAGTTTCGAGTGCATGCATCTTGAGGTTTAGACTTCTGGCGTTGAGTAGCATTACTCTTAGTTTCTTATCCCTTGTGATACCTATGGAGGTGGGTTTGTCTTTTGAGCCTTGCCTAAAAAAGGCACTATGGGGGTAGCAAGAGCCTTTGCCAATATCCGAAAGCCCAGGGGTGACAGGTGCAAGCTGTCCCTAGCAAAGCATCGTGGCTTGTCGAGCATATCATCCCAAGCTGACAGGCATTGGATCCCCTTTGAATGACACCAGTACTTAAGCCAATTGTTGAAACTGATCATCTTGTCTTCATATTGTGGCATCATTCTTGGTGAGGGTAAGATGCTACTCAAGGTCAGGGTCATACCGGCCTGGGCTACATGCTCAGAGAGCTCCTTTATGTCTCTTTTCATGTAGTCCAGGGAGGTACGTCTCAGGTCATTCACACCAGCATGGACAATGACTGAATAATATTTGTACTTGCCTTGGAGTGACCTGAGTGCTTGTGTTATGTGGCGGATCCTAGCGCCTGACAGGCTGCTCACCATGACCCTCTCCTTGTTCAGCCTGGTAAGCGGAACGTCAGTGTGCCTGACGATAGAGTCACCTATTACAAGTGTATCAGGTGTGCTGTTTAGTCTTAAGGGCTGTGACTGTTCGGCACACTGGCTTTGTGAGATATGTGTTGCACGTGTTTTGTTTTGGGGTAGCGGTTGCTTGGGTGTCTGCTTTGGAGGTCTCTGCTGCTTAGGCAGATCTTTATTTAGAGCCTCCGAGTATGTTTTTGTGTGATTATGTGTTTGGTTTGCTGTCGTGGTAGGTCTACGTGAGACTGGAATTGTAGTGAGTGTGGTTTCCTTCTCCTCCTGACTGGTTATGCCTGTACTGAGTTCAGAGAGCTTAGCCTCCAATTTGGCTATATGGTTGCATCTCTCACATGTGTTGGAATTTGTTGGGAGGAGGAGAGGGTTGTCTGTGTACATGAGGCAGTTGTAACATTGCCTCAAGATTCCCAGATTCACCAGCTGGACCGGAGAGGAGATTAACAACTGACCTTTGGACATGCTAGAATAATATTGGGAATTCCTTAATAATTGAAAACAAGGGCCAGTGGGGAGTGAGGGTGTAGTGCTTTTAATTTTTAGTGCTGACTTATATAATTGCTTTAGTGAGCAAGTGCCAGGTAACTTAAGTGCAATGTGTTACAGGTAACTTAAATGCAAAATAACAAACAGTAACTTTCTTTCAAGTGAAACACGGAAATAAGTACAGTAAGCAATGCAGATATCACTAGTGATCCACAGAAGTGCTGAGAAGCTGAGTATTAGGTGGAATTAGCGTTCCAGGGAAATAACAAGCAAACAAACAACAAGCATATAAACAAAGCTAGATTCAGCAGGCCTGGATCTAGTCTATGCTACAGCAAACAAGGTCTACCAATTTCAGTAAGATGCAGTTCAAATATTCAGGCACTATAAACCTTTAACCAGAAATTCCCAGCTCAGAAGGACAGAGTCCAGCCTCTTCTCCCACAAGAGTGCAGACCACGAACCTTCTTAATGTAAAATAACTGGCCTGAAGCCCAAGTGCTTAAACCAGAACTAATACACTTTAAGAATAACAGACACTGGGCTCTCAATCAGCAGTTCCCAACTTAGCAGGATGAAAGCTACCTGTCCTGCCACCACAGTGCATGCCACAAACCTTCCTAATGTAAAACAACTGGTCTGAAGCCCAAGTGCTTAATCCAAAAGATTTAGAATGATAGCTACACTTTAATCAAGTTACTACCAAGCAGTAATAAATACAACTGAATACTTTAGAGAATGCCTGGATTAGTGCTCAAGTTACACAAACAAAGCTAGATCCAGCAGGCCCGAATCCAGTCTATGCCACAGCAAACAAAGCGCACCAACTTCAGTAAGAAGCAGATCAGATATGCATGCACTATAAGCCTTTAACCAGACATTCCCAGCTCAGAAGGGCAGAGTCCAGCCTCTCCTCCCACAAGAGTGCAGACCACGAACCCTCTTAATGTAAAATAACTGGCCTGAAAGCCCAAGTGCTTAAACCAGAATTAATACACTTTTAGAATAGCAGACACTAAGCCCTCAGTCAGCAGTTCCCAACCTAGAAGGATGTGAGCTACCTGTTCTGCCACTACAGTGCAGACCACTGGTCTGAAGCCCAAGTGTTTAAACCAAAAGGCTTAGAATGAGTTACACCAAGCAGTAATAAATACAATTGAGTACTTTTAAGATGATGCAAAAGTAAAATAAAGTAGGTAGAAACACAAGTATAGTAAAAGCAGATTAATTTTTTTTTTTTTTTCTGAACAAGTGCTGAGATGAAAGAAACAGATTTGAGTGCTGAAACTAGAAAACTGGCTAGTTATAAGAAAAAAAAACTAAGCTAGAAGGCTTCCCTCCAACACAGAAGGGCTTGGGGGCTCAGAAGCCTACAAATAGTCTATACCACTTAACAGGAAAGGCAGGAAACAAGCTTATTTTTTTTCTGTTTCCCAGATGCTCTCTTTGTACACAGTAGAAGTGCCTGAAATCAGAATATGATCTCACTGCACTCAGTTGAGTGAGCAAATGAGATGGGCCCAGAAGGAGTATCCAAACACAAATTTACAAGAGGGGCGGGCAGTTTCAAGGCCACTAAGATTAACGCCAAAGCAAAAACAGGGAGGGTGAGTGGGACTAACTGAAGTGCAGAGTCAAAACTTCCAGTTCAGTTAATATTCCTGCAACACAGTTAAAATCAATTTAAATACTGTATTTTTTTGAAAAAAAAACTGCAGATAAAGGTACTTAAATTCTCTTATACATCCAGTTGAATACAGCAAGTTCTTAGCCGGCCAAAGCTGAGGTTTTTAAGCAGAAAATATTTCACACTGTACCACTTAAATAGGCAAGGACAGGAAATCAAAGCCAAAAACTATGAAGGTATGAGGTCTTGCCCATGTGGCTGCTGTGCATATATCATAAATAAAGGCTCTGGAATGAAAAGCTACAGAGGTAGCCATAGATCTGATAGAATGAGCCTTTATTCTGGAAGGTAAGGATAGCTTATTTTGTTGGTAGATAAAGGTAATGATGTTCCTAAGCCAAGAGGATAAAGTCACCTTGTAAACAGGTTTACCCAATCTGGGTCCTGCAAAGGCCAAAAACAATTGGTCTGTTTTCCTGAAAGATTTAGTCCTGTCCAAATAACGAAGAAGCTGTCGGTGCACATCAAGGGTGTGCAAAAGGTACTCCCCTATATTAGAATGCCTTGGGAAGAAAACCAGCAGGTCAATAGATTGATTAATGGAAAAACCAGAAATGACCTTGGGCAAGTAGGAAGGGTCAGTACAAAGGGACATCCTATTCATGTGGAAGATCAAGTAAGGACTCTTGACACTCAAGGCCTGCAGCTCAGCTACTCTTCTCACTGAGGTGAGTGCTACTAGAAGTATGGTTTTCCAAGACAAGAATTTCAAATCACATGAATCAAAAGGCTCAAAGGGAGAGCCTGTAAGAGATTGAAGCACCAGAGTCAAGTCCCAGGGATCTAAGGGAGTCTGGACATGTAATACTCCCTTCAAAAAAGTCTTGCATAGGTGGTGTGACACAACTGAAGAATTTTCAAGACCATTATGAAAACTGGCGATAGCTGCTACATGTACAGTGATCGTTGAAGCTGAGGCTCCTGCATACAGGACAGTAGTCAGGTATTGCAGAATCTTTTAAATAGACATAGAGAAAGGGTCGAAGTTTTGCTCTTTGGCCCAAATAGAGAACCTAGTCCATTTACTAGAATAAACCTCTCTAGTGGAAGGTTTGTGTGAAGCCAGAAGAATTTCACGAACAGGAGATGGGATGTCAGGCAGCCTGGCAATCACTGGAAGTGGAGGAACCAGGCTATGAGCTTGAGACTGTGCAGGTTTGGATGAACCAATACCTAAGGATGGGAATAACATATCCTGGGAATGATCCAGGATTCACGGGCTGTGAATCAGATGAGGCCATAGAAATGGGAACCAGACTTGACGTGGCCAGTAGGGAGCAATGAGGATCACTTTGCTTTTCAACCTCTGAGCTTTCTGGAGACATTTTGGAATGAGGGGAAATGGGGGAAAGGCATACAGAAGACCTGGGGGCCAATCATGCATTAGAATGTCCCTCAGTGGTTCCCTCTGAGGGGGGATCAAGGCAAAATAGCTCCTGCATTTGTAATTCAGGGGGGAAGCAAACAGGATGCAACAAGGATTGCCCCAATGTTGGAAGATCCGTGCTGCTATTACAGGATTGAGAGACCATTTATGAGGCATCAGGATGTTCCTGCTTAGATTGTCCGCAATAAGGTTGGAACTCCCAGGAATGTGCGTTGCTATAACAAAGCGATTGGACGTTATTGCCCAGTTCCAAATCCTCATGGCTTCCCAACACAGGGGGTAACATCTGGTTCCACTTTGCTTGTTGATATACCACATGACTGACATGTTGTCTGACTGAATTGCAATGGTCCCTGAAGGCAGGGATGCATGGAACACTTGCAATGCTAAGAGAACTGCCCTCAGTTCCTGGACATTTATGAGCAAGTTGGCCTCGAGGGGGGGGTCCAGGTGCCTTGGACAGTCTTTCCCTGGAAATCCCCCCCACCCTAATAGTGAAGCTTCCATAGTCATCGTGGCCGTGGGTTGGGGAAGACAGAACGGTCGACACCAAAGATTCTTTTGTGGCTCAATCCACCATAGCATTTCCTTCTTGCAATGGTTCATAAGGCGTATCATGTGGTTGAGTGAGTGGGTTAGCAATGACCATTGTTCGGAAAGGAGCCACTGCAGGATTCTCATGTGTAGTCTTGCCAGTGGTACCAAAGTAATGGCAGCTGCCATGGAGCCCAAGAGTTGCAGTACAAGATGTGCTGATACAAACATGTGAGGAAGAAGGTGTTGAATTTGGTGTTTTATTTTCAAAAGCCTGTGAGGGGGAGAGAGGATTGACAGTATGTTGTGCTGAAGACCAATCCAATAAATTTGAGTGTCTTCATTGGTGACATCTGAGATTTGTCTTTGTTGATTGTAAACCCTAAGCGGAGAACGAGCTCTTGAGTATAAGAGAGGCTGTAGACTAAGAGATTCCTGGTTGGAGCGGTAAGGAGCCAGTTGTCTAGACAGGGGAATACTTGGAATCCTTGTAGTAGAAGATGAGCTACCACAACTGCCATACATTTGGTGAAAACTCAAGGGGCTGTTGAGAGACTGAATGGCAGTGCCCTGAACTGGTAGTAATTGGCTCCCAGCCAGAAGCGGAGAAACCTCTGGGAGCAGTGAACCATATTTATGTGGTAGCATGCATCTTGTAGGTCTATAGAACACAACCAATTGTCCCTCCATAGGAAGGGAAGAATGGACTGTACTGTGACCATCCAGAATTTTTGAGGTTTGATAAATTTGTTCAATAGGCTGAGATTCAGGATTGGTCTCCAGTCCCCTGTCTTTTTTGGCACTAAAAAGAACCTTGAGTAAAACCCAGATCCTGTCTGTTCTGGTGGGTCTAGTTGGATGACTCTTTTCCTTAGCAGTATTTCTATTTTTAAGGCTGCTAATCACTTCTGATCGGGTGGTACATCGGGGATTCGTTTGACAGGTCTGGGTGTTAGATTGAAAGGTATTTAGTAGCCTCTGGATATTATTCTCTGGAAACATCAATAGTAATAAGATGCCAGGATGGTAGATGCATAGAGAAATGACCCCCAACTGCTTCCAGAGGAAAGCAATCAGGGAGCTGCTCAGGAGCACTGGTAGAGTCTGCCGGAGAAAGAATCTCTGGCTCCTTAGTTACGTGGACCACTCTACCCCAAAAGGGGTGTCTTCCATATGAGTAGCCCCCTCTGCCCTGGGGGGATTGCTCATGAGTGTCAAGAAAGGATCCTTAGGATTTATTGAACTATATATTTCTGCCCTTCTGGTTCCTTGAGTTGGGCCTCTGGGGGTTGGAAAAGCATATGCCCACAGCAGACAAGGTCTTTCCATCTTTCTTACTATGTGCAAGTGTATCACGTACCTTGGGTCCAAAAAGTGCAGATTCGTCGACAGGTGCATTAACGAAGAAAGATTTAAAGGGATCTGCGAAATCAAACAAAAAAGCATCCAAGCATGATATCTCATGACAACACCAGATGCGGCAGCTCGAGCTGCCTCCTCAGTGGTGTGACATATCAAATGCATCGAGGAGTTCAAGATGGATTCAAGGGTAGCTAGCTGTGAGGCGACAGTGTCACGCACCTCATCAGGCAGTACCCCTACCAAAGAGGAAGACATTTCAGAAATCGGGTCTTTTTGGAAGTGAGTGAAGAGCACCAGATAATTCAGCGACTGAATGGCGAAGGTCACTGAAGCATAGGTCCACTTTCCTAGTCTATCCATGGTCCAGGACACCCTGTCTGGAGGATGGACAGTGGAACAATCTTCTGCCAGTTCCCTCTTGGTGGCTGCTACCATGACCATAGAATCAACTGTCAGCTGCTTGGACCAGTGAGGCTGGTCTTCTGGTGTAGATAAAATTTTGGCCGGCCTCTGGGGGACAGGTTCTACATTGTCCTGGGCCTTCCAGGCATGCTGCACAATTAGTTTAACAAGATCATCTGCTGGTGGGGGTCACCCAGGAAGTAGATGGCCAGGCACGGAAGGCCTGAAGAAACACCGATTCCTCAGAAGAAGGGTTAGAGGACTTCCATTCCCCTCGCTATTTGCGCTATTTGAGGATTTCAAGAATGTCTCTGAATGAAACGTCACCTGGAGGAGAATGAGGGGACCCTTCCTCTTCATCACAATCAGTGTCTTCTGTGATAGATTCCTCCAGGGAGTCAAGGTGCTTCCTCTTGCATCATTTCTTCTGGGGTGGCTCTCCAGTGGGATCTTCTGAGGATGACTCCAGCGAAGGGGTTCCCTTCACAGGGGCTCTGATACTGGTGTCCTAGAGGCTGGTTGTGAGCCTTCAGAGTGAAGGGCCCTATCCATCACCTGTAGAGCAGGCGCACCCGAGCCCACTTCCAGTTGAGGGGTTACGAGAACTGGGAGCTGTCAGAACCAGCACAATCCACATTCAAATGATCCATGCCCAAACAATAGACACCACAAACATGTGTATCTGAGTTAGGCATCTTACGCCCACACTTGTTACACTGTTTAAAACCCAACTTAGCTTTGTCTGACATGGTAAGTGAATCAATGCTATCCTGTAGAAAAAATTAAGGAAGAAATACCAGTGGATTTATGTTAAGGAATACCACTAGTAAAAGGGGCCTTTCAAAGATAGGAGAGAGGGACAGTCAAAAAAAGTAAAAAATTAAATTACCAAGAAAAAGGTTAGGAAATAGACCTAGGTTATAGGAGACAGTGATAAAAGACTAACTTGACTAAAACTTTTGAAATTCAGAAGAAAAACTATCATAAAAATAACAAATTACTACTTAGCTTGAGAGAGATGGCTAACATGTCTAACTAGGAATGTGGCAAATGAGATCTGGAGTATCTATGAGAGGGGCATTGTGAGTAGGTTCTTAGCTGAGAGTTTTTGGATTGTGCAAGCTAGGAAACGGCCGTATTGGTTCCGAGGATGGAACCGAGGTCCTAACAGATCCTAACAGTAAAGAATGAATAAAGATTTGCAACATCAGATGTGAAGCTTTCTTCACATTCTATTTGCCTCGCAAACTATTTCAGATTATTTTTAGCATGCACTGCTCAGAAACTGCTATATTTGCATTGCCATAGCAACAGTAAACAATCACTGCAGTTTCTAAGGACACTGTGAACCTGCAAAGTGCATTTAACCTCACAGATAACAAATATTAAAAGAAAGTAATGTTGTTTAGTTATTAAAATGAAAAACAACCTAAGCAAGGTAAAATAAACACATAATAGGACTATTTGTAAATATTTTATGACTTATCTTCATAGGATTACATATTCCTGGAACCACAACTGAAATATTCCCAAACTACATGTGCACTTAAATGTAGCTGCTTGATTAAAAATTATTACTCAGTTTAACATGCTGATTCCACAAGCTGTCTGCACTGTAAAAGTTGCATTTTATATAGTACTTCAAATTGACAGTCTCTAGAGCACATGAAAAGATATATATTACTGTTTGCAACATGTTAGCTTCGCAGTTACCTCACACTCTGTGCAATCTCACTTGGCAACTGATAGCTATTCATTTAAAATCTTCTTTTGGCTTTTCCCAGTTAGGGGTTGCCACAGCAGATCACCTGTCCGCTCATGATTGGCAGTGGAGTTTTACAGTGTTGAGTTGCCAGCTCGGCGCCCAACCTTCCACAGAAGGCACGCACATGCACACACCCACACCTAGGGCAAATTTAGAGTGTCCAATCCACCTACAGCATGTCTTTGGGATGGGGTCTATATCAGAACATCGAAATATTAAAACTTCGAATGTTCTGATATCGAACACTATTCAGCGAACGCTAAGAATAGCGAAGCTGCAGAACAGCAAATTCTTTCCTCGGGAAAAAATTCGGTTGGCCGTTTCTGTGGCTTTGCTATTCTTAGTGTTGTGGTGGAAAGTTACGGGTTGGGTTCAGGTAAGTGTGAGATTGTTTTTACGTTAGGGTTAGGGGCGGGTTAAGTGAGCTAGGGTTAAGGTGCGGGTTAGGCGTGTGTGCGATAGTGACAGACTTTAGAGTTAGGGGCAGTTTAAATGAGTTTGGGTTAGGGCGCGGGTTAGGTGAGTGTGTGACAGTGATGGACCTTAGGGTTAGGGTTTGGGTTAAGGTAAGTGGGTAGATAGTAGTGTATATTTAGTTTAATGTAGCGTTAGATGTAGGAATTTAAGTGTATGTGTGTGGTTGCTATTTGATGTGCTTGTGTTATGTGCATGTGTTTTGGAGCAGCAAATTTTTTTCATGGGAAAAAATTCGCTGTTCTGAATGTTCGATATTTTAATGTTTAGAGGATGATGAAATAGCGTTCGCTATTTTCATCTTTCGATAACATCATATAAACACTTTGGGATGTGGGAGGAAACTAGAGTATCCAGAGGAAACCCACACGACTACAGGGAGGACATGCAGACTCTGCACAGAAGGCACCCCAGCCAAGGATCAAACCGGAGAACCTCTTGCTTTGAGGCGGCAATGCTAACCGCTGTACCACCGCGGCCACCCCATAGCTATTCATTTAAAATATCAGTTAAAATATTAAATGTGTTCTTGAAATGCTATTGACATTTTGACAAAATATAATCTGAACTGTAAATGAATGACTTGAAAGAAGTGAAGTAATGCATAGATTTCAAAGACAGTTCTTGACACTACAGTATAAGTAAAAATGTATATTCACAAGGAAGTATTGAAATGTTTTAGTCATCCAGTTAAAATAGCTTACTGTCAACATTTTGCGATATCAGAAAGTTTAAAGAGTTAGGAAATTACTATTATTTGTCTCTAGAATGTTTATTTGACAGATTTTAGACTCTGCTTTGTTTAATGAATTGTGACACGTTTATGAGGAAAAGTAGACTCAGTTGTTATTACAATAGTTATTAGATTAATGTTATGCTTAATGGGTTACGGAGCATGTTAGCGATTAACTCTGAAATGTTTCGATTATATACATACTGTCAGTTGAATTATTTCCTATAATATTAACATTATATATAAAAGGAGGGGAAAAATGTACTGTTGCAAGAAGTGAAGCTTTCTTACATTCTAGCAGCCTTGTGAACTATTTCAGTTTTTTTTAACACTCATTGATTAGGAAACGCTATATTTGCGTTGTCCTGGCAACAGAAAACAACTGTGGAAGTTTCTATGGACTTTGTGAATCTGCGAAGTGTATTTAGCCTCACAGATAATAATGCTGTTTAGCTATTAAATTGATTTACAATCTAAGGAAGGATAAATTAGATAACTTAATGGAATAACTTGTAAATACTTTATAAATTACTCACTTTGGGTTACACATTCCTGGAAACTCAACTGAAATGTCCTCGAATTATCTGTGAATTTAAATGAAACTTCCTGATTAGTAAGTATAACTTACTTTAACAACCTGAATCCATAAGCTATCTGCTCTATATATGCCACATTATATATGTCACTTGCATATGACAGTCTCTAGAGCACATGAAATGATACATATTATTTTTGCAACATGCTATATTTGCACTAATCATTCATTCTATACTAACTTAATTGGCAACTGACAAGTTATTTATTTGAAACATCAGTCTAAATATTAATTGTGCCCTTGAAATATTTTTGCCGTTTTGACAAAACAAAACCTGAATTAAAAAAGAATGATTTGAAGAAGTGAAGTATTGTACAGATTTCAAAACAGCTATTGACACTACAGTATAAGTAGAAATGTATATATGCAAGAAAAAAATTGAAATGCTTTACTCTTTTAGTTAAAATAGCGTATTGTTAACTTTTTGCTTTATCAGAAAATTTAAAGAGCTAGGAAATTATTTCTAATTAATCTTTATAATGTTTACTAGAGTGATGTCAGTCAATAACTTGTTTAATGGACTGCGAGTCATGTACAAGATGGACTATTGAATGTTATTTCTGTTTACCTATGTTTGCTGAATTACTTTTATTAGTACTGTTTTAAAACAAGGGAAAGAAAGGGAAGGGAAACCTCTGTTTTTGGTCAAGGGAGAAGAGGCTTAAGAGTATTCTAACTGCCCCAAGAACTCTCTAAGATGCTCTAAACACCATTTACTTAATACGTACCTAAGATAAGTCTTGATTACCATATAGGTACCTATACATTCATTCTAGACCTGATGAGATTACCCATTCTGGAAGCAGGAGGTGTCCTATGCAGGATGGGAATTGTCAGGATGATCATAGTTCATTGTTAGACTCTGCTTTGTAAATCTATAAGTTTGTAAAAGCACTGCACACTAGAATGTAGGGATCCTCTTCTCATAGTCAGGATACCACTGGTAAGCCATGTCATTTCATAAGTGCAATTTGAAGTTGGTGAGTTGAAGAATGGAAAAGTAAAGGAAGGCAGTACACCTATAGTAAATTGATATTTCATTGGTAATTACTTATTGTCTCCTACAGAGTCCTTTTAGTCAAATTATTTTAGTAATAATTTATCTGTTGTTGGTTTATTTAGTGTATGCTCCTCTATTGCATGTAATTTATCCAAAATGACATATCTGACATGTTTGGGATCTCTAAAGGGTAACTAAATATTGGATATTTTCTAAGTCAACAAAATAATTGTTTTCACTACGAACATTCCATCCTTAGAATTAATGTTTTATAGAAGTGCATTTTTAAAGCCTGACCAGAATTTTACCCATCTTGTATTTAAAGAAGAAAGAACATTAAATTGTACTCCCAAGTTTACATACATAAAAATAACATGCAATGATATCAGAGAATATGGTATAACTACTATAATCAAAATAAAACAAAGAAGCAAAATGTTTCTTCCAACAATAACTTGAAATGGATTTAACATTCTTATCATTAAATACTAATGGCCTAAATAATGCAAGTAAAAGATCAAACTTACTAAAATATTTAAATCTAAATAAGGCACAAGTAGTATTTCTCCAGGAAATGCATTTTAAGTCTAATGATAGCGTTATTTGGAACCCTAAGAACTTTACAGTCTTAGCTCAATCCTCCTATAGAACAAAGACAACAGGAATATCAATTCTATGAAAGAAAAACATAATCACTCCAAAAGTTATTTATAAATATGAAGACAAAGAGGGTGTACTAGCATTTATTATAATTACATTTAATAACAAAATATGGACTTTAGCTAATCTATATTGGTTCCCAGGAATTGGTGCAGGAATGGTTAAAAACACCTAGATTTTATTTCCAACAATTATAAAGAAAATCTTATAGTGGGAGGAGATTTTAATTGTACCTTAGAAGCTTCTGAAACCAACAAGAAGTCTATTCACATAGCAACTATTTCAAAATCCTTAAAAAGCTAGATTGATTCATTTCATTTAATAGACACTTTTAAAGTAAAATATGATAAATCCTTATTATTTTCCCATAAAGACCATAGATTTGGAACACAAACCAGAATAGACAAATTATTTGTAGTTCAAGATTTACAAACAAAATCCTCAACTTTTCAATAGTTCCATGCCCCTTCTCAGATCATGACTCTCTGATAATGAAGCTCCAAACAGAGTTTAAACCTTTAATCTTCTCACCTAGCATTCCATTATATATCATGAAAATTAAAGAATTCAGACCCTGGATGTTGTCAGAACTACAATTATTTCTTGAAATTAATAATACAATAGAAATCAGCAGAGTCATGGTATGGGACTCATTAAAAGCGTATTTATTTGGTAAGACCCTTAGCTGGTATAAAAACAAAGTTAGAGAGTGGGAATCTGAATCATCTTGCAAACCAGACTTTTGACAGCAAAATCTAAAAAAAATCAGAATTGTCCAGAAGTCAAAAAAGAAATAGAGAAATTAAATAAAAAACACAAACTTGTCTGTCCTTGGAAAAATTAAAAATAAACTCATTAACCACTTCCCCCAGATATCTACATAACCTATCTACAAAAATTGAAATACAATCTAAAGTAAATAACATTAGTGGTATATATCATTAAAAGAAAGGGAAAAAAATATCAGGTATAGGAGACATCCTTGAAGCATTTTGGTTCCATTATATGAAACATTTCAATAAAGAAGATTTAGATACCAACCAAATAAACTTTGATACAACGCTAACATGTACATGAACTACTAACCATGAACTTATAAGACAAAAAAAGGCCAGCTCTTACTAATTTCAATTAAGCCCAGCATTGTGCGCATTATTCTCATATTGCACTTTGTCAACAGACCTTTCACACTGACCATCACAATTGTATTTCATATCACTGAAGTCCATATTGTATAATGAGAAAACATCTGTTAGTTCTTTGCAAGTACACAGCCAAAAATTTAAAGATTTAAAAAAATATATATTTTTTGTGATTGACCGTGTTCCTTACAATGAGAAAGGAGGAGATGATAAGACCCTATTGGAAGCAAAAGAGTGTCTGTGGCAATTGAGACTTGATGAGTCTAACCCTCCAGGTATAAATGAACACATTTCCATCTCGACCATTTTGAAATATAAATCACATTGTCACTAATAAACAGAAATAGTGTGGCTTTTCAATATAAACCAAAAAAAACAAAACCAAGAAAGCCGTTGAGTAGAATGCAGTACTAAATTCCATCACATTTTTTTGTCCCTTACTACAGGACTTCATCAGATAAAATAACACAAATTACACATTTCATGTGAATAACATAACATAACATTATATTTAAAATTGGGAAAGTTCATCCATTCAAAATATAATCATAGAATAGATATATATACTGAAGAGACTTATGTGCAAAACAAACAAAACAAAAAAAAATATAAAAAAGCCTCTAGTGTCTCAAAAAACTATAACCTATATTAGTTCAAACTTTTTTTTTTTTTTTCCTTATATATTATTCCATATCCATATTATTATTATATAAATATAAAAACTATCATTATATATATATAATCAAAAAATATGATTATAATTTTTTATATATATATAATTAAATATTATTATATATAATAAATATATATAAAAATATATATTAAAAAATGTAACTCACTTTTTTAGCTTTCACCAACAAAATAGGTCCAATGGATAAATTCTCATTTAATCCAGGTCTTTTACATGCATACAAATAAACCTGCCACCACAATTCCCTGTTTTCTAATATCTCCTCCCACAAACCTCCCCTAACATCCTGTTCTACTTGTTCCAATATAAAAAATAAATATTTTGCTCCTGTGCAATTTTTTAAGTGCCTGTATAGTGCATTAGTTTCTTTCCTTTTTCCAAAATTCACATTGTATTTGACAAATGTACATATTTTATTTTTTTTCCATATTGTTTCTCTAGTATTTATTTTCTTTTTAGCTTTTTTAGAAATTGTATTTTGAGAAATGCACACATTTTACTTTGAGCCTTTTAAATAGGTTTAAATACATTTTTAAGATACATTTTTAAGATATATTATGTATTTGCATAGGTAATTTATTGGCTTTCCTGATTGGTTTTAGATATAGGGGTGTGTTATATACATGTGTATATATGAAGCTGTTTTAAATTGTTTTTCCACTCTGATGATGCCAAAAGAAGCAACTGGGTGAAAGCACTTAGTGGACATGTGAAGTTGTTTTATACTCAATAAATGGTTAACTGTCTTGGAACTGGCCATTTTTTTGTTTTATAAACTTAGATACAAACCTTATCAATATAAAAAAAAAATCCAGAAAACTTAAAACTAGACCTACAAAAACCTATATCCTACAAAGAAATTGTTGACAAGATAAAAAAAAAGTAAATCTAACAAAACTCCAGGGATAGATGGTATAATTATGGAAATTTACAATCTCTTCCCTTCAACAGTAATCTCCCCTTTTCATAAAACTTTGCTAGAAGTCCAGTCAGAAGCAAAAATGCCACCCCCATGGACATATTATCTCATAACACCACTTCTAAAAGATAATAAACCATCAGACCTTTGCACTTCATACAGACCTATATCATTACTGAATAATTATTATGTCAATCCTAGCTAACAGAATGAAAATCCCACTTTCAAAGACAATTAATAATGATCAAACTGGATTTATATATAACAGGCATACACATAATATCAAAATGAAACTTACTCTTATAGATTATGTGAATAAAGAAGATAGAGAAACACTTGTAATCGGATTGGACATAGAAAAAGCCTTCGATTCCCTCAACTGGGAATATCTATTTAAAACTTTAGCATTATTTGAATTTCCTCCTCCCTTCACCTTATTACTAAAAACATATATATTAATAACTTAGCCTACATCAAATTAGGTCCTTTCACTTCAGAATCTATCCATATAATGAAAGGTACTAAACAAGGATGCCCCCTTTCTCCTCTTTTATTTGCTTTGGCTATAAACTACTTGCAGAAATAATATGCAATAATCCAAGAAAGAAAGGCATAGAAATCTATGATCAGTACATATCTAAAATAATGCTTTTTGCTGATGATATTTTATTAACCCTATCAAACTAGGAGAGCTAGAAGAAGTAATGGAGAAATTCTATAAGATTTCAGGTCTACATTTTAATAGATCAAAATCAAAATTTCTATTTTAAATAAGAAAAAAGAACTACAAGTTACAGATAAATTCATCATAAGAAAACAAGAACTTACGTTAAATTATTTAGGCATAGTGTTATGTAAAAATATAAATGAAGCAATATTAAGAAATTATAAAAAACATTATTGAAACAATAAAAATATACATAGAAAAGTAGAACAAAATTATATTAACTTCCTGAAAGATGCATTCTTAAAGAAATAAACTCATGTTTAATAAAATTTTATGGTATCCCAAAAAAAATAGAGTAGCTCTAACTCATCACATTAGACACTGGAAACAAGGAGGATTGAATTTCCCAGAAATAGAAACATTTATAAAAGCATCTATGCTTAAAACTACAATAAACTGCATAAACCCAAATTGTTTTGCCATCTGGAAAGAATTAACAATGACTATATTAACAAATTAATCTAATCAGTTACAAAAACACTTAATATTAGACAAATCAAACAAACCCTGGTACATACTATGTATAAGTATACAATATAATATAGCAAAACCTTCTAAAACATCACTGATTAATCATTACATCAATTAATTTAGGAAACTGATCAATGCAAATATAGATCTAAAACTTTGGATTGACCTTTTAACCCCATTTACCATCTCTAAGAACTTTCCTCACAAAATATATAGGGAAACTATAACCTCCTGGGAACAAAATGGATTCTTATGCTGGTTTCAATGTGTAAATAAATTAAATGTTTTAGACATACATATAATAAAAACTACTTGCAATATTCCAACACAGGACTGGTTAACCTTACAAAGCATTCTAATATACACTCATGATTTATGCAGATTAATTAATAATCCCTCATTTAAATGTATTCCAAATTTAATAAGTTTTCTATATGAAACTATATATAATAGTTGTGAAAAGAAAAATTCCATTTCAAATCTAGATAGAGTTAATAAGTTAATAACATATAAAACAATTCCCAAACCATCATATTGGCAGTTCTTAACTAAAGGTCAGTCATTACAGATAACAGAAGAAATTAAAACTAACATCTTACTATCAGTTAATTACACCTCTACCACACAGTACTGGAAAATATTTAACTGAAATACTTATATAGAGTATTTTTAACACCAGATAGAATTAAAAAGATCAGTATTACTACAAATATTTTTTGCTGGAGATGTGAAAAGTTAAATAAAGCAGACTGGATTCATATTTTTTTATGAATGTAATAAAAATGAAATCATATTTGAATGGAATCAACCATTTTTTACAAGCTTTATTTAATGAATCCTTTAGCTTAACTAAAGCATCGATTATACTAAATGTAAATGAAGGTCCCTACCTGAATAAGACAAATATGTATTTGTTATGGACAATACTTGCTATATCTAGGAAATGTGTTACCAGAAGGTGAAATTCAAACACACACCCCGACCTTGGAAGAATTCCACACTTCACTGAAGACAACTGCATCGATGGAAATAAAAATCAAAGAACTATGAGTCTATCCCAGGCCATTGATAAATAATCCTTGGAAGAAAGTTATATCTTTGTTGGACATTCTGCAATAATCAATATTGTATCTCTGATAACTGATATGTTAAATCTATATTTAATAACATACAGTGTATATAGTTGAAAGTCAGGCTATTGTAAATAGTGTTTATAGTTTTTTTTAAATATTTAAAAATATTATGTAAATGTTATTTTAATTGAAAATAAAAAAAAAAAAAATTGAGCACAAAAAATATGTCTTGGGTGGCAGCTACTACCATGCAACATGGTGCTAAACTGAGGATGTTTACAAAAAATTGAAGTAGAAAGGGATCCATCTTCTAGTGCAGTAACCTTTAAATCCAAAAAGGTCATTACCTTAGGATGATAATTCATGGTAAAGTGAATTCCCCATTTGTTTTCGTTTAAATATTGTAAAAATTATTTTAAATATTCCACATCTGAGCACCATACCAGCCAACAGTTGTCTAAATATTGACGCCATATATCCATTGATTCCAAAAATATATTATGGCAACTGTCATATATAAGTCGATCTTCCTATATACCCCATAAAAAGGTCTGCATAAATGGGGGCAAAAGAAGCCTCCATAGCAGTTCAAGCTGAAAAACATTGATTGTCAAAATACAGAACATTCTTGGTCAAAACATGCTCTGTAAGATATAATATAAAGGTATTAAATCCAGGGTTGTATATAGAAATCTTAGTTAACCAATATTCAAGGGCCTGTAAACCTGCCCAGTGTGGAATATTAGTGTATAAAGCCAAAGCATTCATAGTAACCATAAGCCACCCATCTTCCAACTAACATTCAGAAATTGCGTAGTATCCTGAATTCTAGATTGAACATATACCAAAAGGGGCTTCAGATATTTGGTAAGAAAAGCAGAGAGGGGCTTTGCTAAAGAGCCCCTCCCTGAAACAATAGGTCTTCCCGGAGGTTCCCTCAAGTTTTTTTTGCATTTTGGGTAACACATAAAAGATCTGCCTACTAGGATTAACCACCGTAAGATGATGCTTAATCTCTTTGGTTATAATGCCCTCTTCCAAAGCTAGGGAGAGTAAGAATAGGTGTCTTACATGTGAATTGTTAGATTCTATTTTCTGCCCATACATGTGTTTTTTATGTTAATTTTTTGATTTGTATTAGGTATTATTGTTTGTTCTGGTCTGCCAACAGTGTGGGGGAGACATTGTAGTCCCTTCTTTTTTCTTTTTTAGTGGCTGGACACATTTAGATTAATATTGGTTTTTGTAACAACATTTTGCAGGATGGGTTTGATGAACATTTTGGATAGTTTATCTGCTGATAAGTGTGATTTAAAGGTGTTTGAAGATCCAAATACATCACATGAGATCCTAGATACTGGGGCAGGAGGAACTATTGGATGTAAGGATATTTTTTTCAAACTTACTGGTGGTATGATTTTTTCAAACTTACTGGTGGTATGATGGAATTAAGGACACATAGTTGGCATCTTAGGTTATTTAAGGCCTATCTTAACAAAAATATTACACCTAGGGGCCTGGGGATAAAAATACAGCCATTTGTTAAAGGCATGAATGACTTGCTATTGGAACAATGACAAGAGGCCCAACAATCAGCTACTATGGGGTTTGTCTGAATATCAATAGAATTTTAAGAACGTAGAATTCTAACTTTGATGGAAGATATTTCCCAAGTTTGTGAGCAGGTTAAACTATTCAAGGATGGAACAGAATATGCCGACTTATTGTCAGCATTATCTGTTAATTTGTTATCTAATGAGAAAGAGTTAAAACAGGGAGTGGTAAAGAAATATCAATGGGACCTGAAAGATTATTCTTCAGGCAAACCCTTTGAACATAGGAAGCCAGTTCAGTTTGCTAAGAAAAGTTCTCCCAACTTGACACATCCAAAGAGGAAGAGAAAAAGATTGATCTTAAAAAGGTCAACATTTTCTTCGGACACTTCAGCAGATGAGTTGTCTTCCAACACTGATAATGAGGGTGTTATTTTGGCCCAGTCTCCTCCCAGTAAAAAAGGCAATATGCAGATCCCTTTAGAACAGTCAGACGGGGTGAGAGGAAACACTGACAGGGTGGGTACAAGTTTGGAAATGTTATTGCAAGTGATGTTCAACAAATAGATGAATGTTTGAATGTGCATAATATTTTATCACACACACTTACTGGTGCTGAATCTGAGTTATTAAATAAATGGGGATGGATTTATTCCTAATTATAAGGTGTCAGAACATGTTTTTGTTCAGGATGTGGTTGCCTTTTGTAGAAAATTTAATTTAAAAATATATTTTGGTGATACATCTGCAACACAGCACGGTTTGGATTCTTTCAGGTTTAGAACATCCTCTTTCATTCCCCCAATGAATAAAAATGTAGCTCTTTTCCAAAATTTGGTGTTGAAGGATTTACATTTTTCATAGGTTCATAGGTTGGTACTAGGCTATTGGCCCTAGGGCCTATACAAACCTAGCCATAACCATTCCCTGGATATTTCTTCCCAGAATATTTACTTCCCTGGACCCTTGTCTAGCAGGGTGACTGACAAGATCCCTGGGTGAATTTCCTATCTCCCATCAAGTCATCAATGTTTCTTTTGAAGAGGGGCAAGGCGGCACTCTGCTTGACATGTATGGGCAGTCTATTCCAGAGTGTGAGGAGTCTCTGGGTCAGGAACCTATCCCTCCAGCATGTTTTGTTCATTGTGATGACAAGGTTTAGATCCCTGGAGTGTGTGGCTCTGAACGATTGGGATTTCTTTAAGTGTAGCATGTGCAACAGCTCTGGGTTTGACATGGCCTTGTATGTTAAGCAGAGATAGTCTCTGAGTAGACGATATGCCACAGAGTATAGCTGGCGTTTTTTTAGATGGTCAGCATAGGGCATCTGCTTTAGGCCTGTGATTCTTTTAGTGAGGTATTTCTGCAGCCTTTCCAACTGTTGCAGATGTCTTGTGATGTACATACCAAACGGGGCATTGTACTCTATAATGGGTCTAATGAGGGATGAGTACAGTGGGACAATGACCTCCTTTTTTCTGGATGAAAAGCCCTTAGTAATGAGGTGTGCCACATAGAAGGATTTCCTGACTGTTGTGGCAATGTGGTTATCGAAGGTGATATCAATGTCCACCTATGTCCCTAAGTCTCTCATCACACTTTCGGTGTTTAGTGTACTGCCACCTATGTGGTAATTCATGGGTATATGTTTTTTCCCAAAGGGGATAACTATACATTTCTTGGCATTAAGCTTGAGCCCATGGCTCTGACAGCAAGCATCTGTTTCTGTAAGGCCCTTTTGTAGAATATCCACATCATTTGAGGATTTAGTAATGACTCCCAGTTTGCAGTCATCTGCGAACTTTATTAGCCAAAGTCCCTTAGTGTTGGCCTGTACTTCACAGAAGTAGATGCCAAACAAGAGCGGTCCCATGGGACTGAACGCTGAGATTCCTCCACTTGTCACTTGTTGGGAGCTGGATTTGGAGTTGGCTATTTTTACAGTCTGGGTTCTGTCAGTAAGCCAGTTGGCAACCCATCGAGTGACGTAGGGATTTATGCCCAGCTTAGTAAGGTTATCTATGATTCCAGAGTGGTGGGATGGTTTTGAAGGCCTTGGCAAGGTCTAGATAAGCTCTCATCCAAAGCTCTGGAGACTGATTCAAAGAAGTCAGTCAGGTTCAGGAGACAAGATCAGCCCTTCACGAACCCAAACTGGGTAGGGTCCAGTGTTTGAAGGTTGCCAATGTTTTTGTTTATAAGTTCCATGATAATGCGCTCCATGCCCTTGCAGATCAGGCTTGTCAGACTGATGGGACAGTAGTTCCCAGGATCCAAAGTGGATCTCCCCTTGTAGAGTGGGATAAATGTAGCTGTGTGCCACTCAGTGGGCATGAAGCCTGAGGTGAGGCTATGATTAAACATGACACTTAGGTGAGGTGCCAGTTCATTTTGTAGTTCATGTAGTACACAGCCCAGGATGTCATCTGGTCTCATGGATGCTGTATTCCTAGCTTTGGAGAGTGTGGTTTCTACCTGTGTGGCCGTGATTACCAGAATTTGGAAATCTTTTGGTATTGAGATGGGCCCTTTAGGGGGGTGTGGGGGGGGTGAAGTTGGTGCTAAATCGATCTGCCAGGATATTGGCAATATCCTTGGGATCAGTATATTTAATGCTGAAAATAGAGCAGATCTGAGCATTGCCATTTAGGTTCTTGACATAACTATAAAATGCCTTGTGGTTGTCTTTGGAATCTTTGGCAATTTTATTTTCATAACTAGCTTTGGAGGATTGTATGAGGGATCTGAAGACATCTATGTTGTTACCAAACCTTAGTTTAAAGCCACAGAAAGTACTCCAGCAGCAGAAGGCTATAGTGCCTTCTATACATTTAGACCAACAGCAGCACAGCCAGTGGCTAAAGGTGGAGGGGTTATGATCTACATTAGCAACAATTACAGCTCCAGATTAGTTGAACTTTATGATGTCCTGGACCTCATCCATGTCCATGTCTCCAAAGCCAAAGGTCCTTACCATGTCCTGGCCAGCTACAGGTCACCTTCTATGAGCCACAAAGCTCACAATTCTTTTCTAGACCTACTAGAGGTAGTCATCATATGACCAAATACCCTATTCATGGGAGACTTTAAACTACCCTATATAGACTGTTAAACATGCACTACCTCTGATTCACAGGCACAACATTTCCTGGTCTTTATCAATACAAACATCCTGGTCCAGATAGTGTGTACTCTGTGTACTCTAACCAGAGGATCAAACATATTGGACCTGGTAGTCACCAACAAGGGAAAGCATTGTACCCCACCTCTTGTGTCAAGTCCTCATTGGTAATGTCAGACCACAAAGCTGGCTCCCTTGAAATAAAAATCAACCTAGTAAACTCAACCCATAACAGCTTGGCACTATTCTAAAGCAATCTACATCCTATTAGGTGACAGCTTTCCAAATTCCGTGGCTCCCCTAACCCCAAGAACACAGTTACCTATGCAGAATTTAGAAGAGTCCCTGTACAAACATTTAAATGACTGCATTATGGCTGCCATACCTACCAGAAGTAAGTTCAGATCTAACACTGAAAACAGTCTCCACTGGTAGAATGCTTACCTTAGCAGGGTATATATAGCAAAAGAAAAAAAGTCACGGCTAAAATTAGACAGAGCAACTTTCATAGAGACAACAGCTCTCTGATTCAACTAAACAAGAAACTGTAAGGTCTAATAAAGTCCAACAATGCCAGTTATGAGGTCAGGATAGTCTTCCAGGGTAAGGACAGTCATAAGGTATTCTTCAGCTCTGTCAGGAACCTTAAAGCTAACACTTAGCCACAGTGATGTAAGAAATATACAGACTGATAAATTTAGTTAGGTCTAACATCTCCCCTTCACTCCTCCCCTACTACTCCCTGTGAAACCCCTTCTAGCATATCCCCACCAACTATCAACAGGTAGTAGCTCATAGTGGTATTTGCTAAGGCCAAAACACTGTTTCAATTGGCCCTGACAATATCCCCAACTGCCTCCTAAATTACCTAAAACAAAATCTAGCAGGACCACATGAAGTAATCTTCAGCTACAGCCTCAAAACAGGTTAGGTGCCAGGTGAATAGAGGGCCATAACAGTCATCCCTCATGATAAGGGTGGACCATGAACTGAGCCCAGTAACTACAGAATCATGAGTCTGACTAGTCTAATATGCAAAGCCATGAGAACAGTTGTCATGGAAATAATCAACAAGGACATTGGAAATCTACAGACATTGGACCCATACAAGTTTGGCTTTGTTAAAGGAAGGACATGCCTACTCAGCCTGGCAGGCTATGGATGAGGGGATAATGGTGCACACCACCTACTTTGACCTGGTCAAGCATTCCACTCAGGTATTGTTGAAAAACTCTCAGAACTAGGCAGAAACTCCTGCATAACTTACTGCATTGCTGGCTGGCTCAGAGACAGAACCCAAGAAGTCAGGATCGGTGAGACCTCCTACACCAAGAGTCAAGTCAGAGTTTGTCATCTACTTCTTGGAAGTCAATGCTAATGTCAAAGGCCTTTGGCTCACTAAGTTCACAGATGACTTTAAATTGGGAACTATCATGGATTCCCCACATGGCGCCAACATCCGGCAAGAGGGTCTAACACAAATGTCAGAACCAGAGATTAAAACTCAGAATGAAGACATGCATTATAGTGCCCTTTTGGAAATCATTGACTGAAGCTAATGACTGCATTGATAAACACCCCTAAGGGTTCACCTGACAGTTAGGGAGCTGGGAACATATGCAGACAGTAATTTGGACTTCAACTAACATGTAGCCAAGATAGTAAGAAAATCATTCTTTGTCATCCAGCTCATAAGCAAGGGTATGGCATTCAGGTCCAAGGAAGTTATAGTACCACCCTACCCAGCCTTTATCAGACCCATCATTGAGTACAATGTCCACTTTGGTAAATACCTGATCAGGCACTTGCAACAATTAGAATGCCCTCAAAGGTTCCTCACCAAGAGAATCCAATATATGAATACCTTACCCTACATATATAGCCTTAAGGCCCATCTACCTTTGTAGTCAGTCTCCTACAGATTACTGACAGGCAATCTATGCCTTGTATATAAGGGATCCTCAGCTGCAGTTCTGATGGATCTCCTGCACATCTGCAAAACAAACAGCACCATAAACACTAGATCCATGGACCTGAACTTTGCCTGTGACATAAACAGAACATTTTGCATTTTGGAGAGACCAATTTGTAACTCAAAGGATTCTTGCACTATGGAATAAGCTCTCAATGAATCAGAGGTTATCCCTGACCCTATTAAAAAAAAACTTGATTATTGGATGGAAAATCACAAATTCACCCCCAGTCTGCCTTCCATGTCTCTGATGGACAGAGGTAAACAGTAAGTAAATTAATCTGCAACTAATGTATCCCCTCACATAACCCTTTGCTACCTCTTTACTAATATATTCCTCCATACAGGCAACCAAGTAAATTGGGGACAAGTGGGTTTCATTACACAGCAAGGCTGGTAGAGACCCTGGTGGTTATTAGCCTAGTATAAAGCTATGAAACGATAAAGCTGAGTATAGATCCTGATAAAAATTAAAATGTTATTTGCACTGGAAGTGAATAGATTTAAATGATCATTTCCTAGTAATATGAGAAATGAGGGTGTTACAAAATGTTTCCAAGATCTCTGACATATTAGTAACTTTATTATAATGCTTATTAATTAATGGTACATTGTTTAAAGCTGAATTATGTGCTTCTAAATTGAAAATAGCATTAAAGAAATGAGCAATCTTTTGTGAAACAAAAAGTATCTAGTAATGAAGTAGCTTGTTGCAGGTGTGGAGAAAGGGGTCACATAGCCAGTCTCTGTTTCTGTTTATTAGTAATCTGAATTATGTCAATATCAGAAATGTGAAAACAGATGCACATGCTACAAATGAAAGTACAATAAAGTTGAAATTAAGATTGTAAAGTCAGTACTCTGTTAGCGGATGTAATATGTATATGTTTCTATAAGATAGAGAAGTTTGAGATTTATTGCATTCTGGAAGAATGATTATCTTCTAAGGTTCATATGTAAGCATGTGATCAGTAACAAGCAAAATGTGGAGGTGACCACATGTGGAGATGTCCTGGACCTCATCCATGTCCATGTCTCCAAAGCCAAAGGTCCTTACCATGTACTGGCCAGCTACAGGTCACCTTCTATGAGCCACAAAGCTCACAATTCTTATCTAGACCTACTAGAGGTAGTCATCATATGACCAAATACCCTATTCATGGGAGACTTTAAACTACCCTATATAGACTGGTAAATATACATTACCTCTGATTCACAGGCACAACATTTCCTGGTCTTTATCAATACAAACACCCTGGTCCAGATAGTGTGTACTCTGTGTACTCTAACCAGAGGATCAAACATATTGGACCTGGTAGTCACCAACAAGGGAAAGCATTGTACCCCACCTCTTGTGTCAAGTCCTCATTGGTAATGTCAGACCACAAAGCTGGCTCCCTTGAAATAAAAATCAACCTAGCAAACTCAACCCATAACAGCTTGGCACTATTCTAAAGCAATCTACATCCTATTAGGTGACAGTTTTCCAAATTCCGTGGCTCCCCTAACCCCAAGAACACAGTTACCTATGCAGAATTTAGAAGAGTCCCTGTACAAACATTTAAATGACTGCATTATGGCTGCCATACCTACCAGAAGTAAGTTCAGATCTAACACTGAAAACAGTCTCCACTGGTAGAATGCTTACCTTAGCAGGGTATATGTAGCAAAAGAAAAAAAGTCACGGCTAAAATTAGACAGAGCAACTTTCATAGAGACAACAGCTCTCTGATTCAACTAAACAAGAAACTGTAAGGTCTAATAAAGTCCAACAATGCCAGTTATGAGGTCAGGATAGTCTTCCAGGGTAAGGACAGTCATAAGGTATTCTTCAGCTCTGTCAGGAACCTTAAAGCTAATACTTAGCCACAGTGATGTAAGAAATATACAGACTGATAAATTTAGTTAGGTCTAACATCTCCCCTTCACTCCTCCCCTACTACTCCCTGTGAAACCCCTTCTAGCATATCCCCACCAACTATCAACAGGTAGTAGGTCATAGTGGTATTTGCTAAGGCCAAAACACTGTTTCAATTGGCCCTGACAATATCCCCAACTGCCTCCTAAATTACCTAAAACAAAATCTAGCAGGACCACATGAAGTAATCTTCAGCTACAGCCTCAAAACAGGTTAGGTGCCAGGTGAATAGAGGGCCATAACAGTCATCCCTCATGATAAGGGTGGACCATGAACTGAGCCCAGTAACTACAGAATCATGAGTCTGACTAGTCTAATATGCAAAGCCATGAGAACAGTTGTCATGGAAATAATCAACAAGGACATTGGAAATCTACAGACATTGGACCCATACAAGTTTGGCTTTGTTAAAGGAAGGACATGCCTACTCAGCCTGGCAGGCTATGGATGAGGGGATAATGGTGCACACCACCTACTTTGACCTGGTCAAGCATTCCACTCAGGTATTGTTGAAAACTCTCAGAACTAGGCAGAAACTCCTGCATAACTTACTGCATTGCTGGCTGGCTCAGAGACAGAACCCAAGAAGTCAGGATCGGTGAGACCTCCTACACCAAGAGTCGAGTCAGAGTTTGTCATCTACTTCTTGGAAGTCAATGCTAATGTCAAAGGCCTTTGGCTCACTAAGTTCACAGATGACTTTAAATTGGGAACTATCATGGATTCCCCACATGACGCCAACATCCGGCAAGAGGGTCTAACACAAATGTCAGAACCAGAGATTAAAACTCAGAATGAAGACATGCATTATAGTTCCCTTTTGGAAATCATTGACTGAAGCTAATGACTGCATTGATAAACACCCCTAAGGGTTCACCTGACAGTTAGGGAGCTGGGAACATATGCAGACAGTAATTTGGACTTCAACTAACATGTAGCCAAGATAGTAAGAAAATCATTCTTTGTCATCCAGCTCATAAGCAAGGGTATGGCATTCAGGTCCAAGGAAGTTATAGTACCACCCTACCCAGCCTTTATCAGACCCATCATTGAGTACAATGTCCACTTTGGTAAATACCTGATCAGGCACTTGCAACAATTAGAATGCCCTCAAAGGTTCCTCACCAAGAGAATTCAAGGTATGAATACCTTACCCTACACATATTGCCTTAAGGCCCCTCTACCTTTGTAGTCAGTCTCCTACAGATTACTGACACGCAATCTACGCCTTGTATATAAGGGATCCTCAGCTGCAGTTCTGATGGATCTCCTGCAAATCTGCAAAACAAACAGCACCATAAACACTAGATCCATGGACCTGAACTTTGCCTGTGACATAAACAGAACATTTTGCATTTTGGAGAGACCAATTTGTAACTCAAAGTATTCTTGCACTTTGGAATAAGCTCTCAATGAATCAGAGGTTATCCCTGACCCTATTAAAAAATAAACTTGATCATTGGATGGAAAATCACAAATTCACTCCCAGTCTGCCTTCCATGTCTCTGATGGACAGAGGTAAACAGTAAGTAAATTAATCTGCAACTAATGTATCCCCTCACATAACCCTTTGCCACCTCTTTACTAATATATTCCTCCATACAGGCAACCAAGTAAATTGGGGACAAGTGGATTTAATTACACAGCAAGGCTTGTAGAGACCCTGGTGGTTATTAGCCTAGTATAAAGCTATGAAACTATAAAGCTGAGTATAGATCCTGATAAAAATGAAAATGTTATTTGCACTGGAAGTGAACAGATTTAAACGAGCATTTCCTAGTAATATGAGAAATGAGGGTGTTGCAAAATGTTTCCAAGATCTCTGACATATTAGTAAATTTATTATAATGCTTATTAATTAATGGCACATTGTTTAAAGCTGAATTATGTGCTTCTAAATTGAAAATAGCATTAAAGAAATGAGCAATCTTTTGTGAAACAAAAAGTATCTAGTAATGAAGTAACTTGTTGCAGGTGTGGAGAAAGGGGTCACATCGCCAGTCTCTGTTTCTGTTTATTAGTAATCTGAATTATGTCAATATCAGAAATGTGAAAACAGATGCACATGCTACAAATGAAAGTACAATAAAGTTGAAATTAAGATTGTAAAGTCAGTACTCTGTTAGCGGATGTAATATGTATATGTTTCTATAAGATAGAGAAGTTTGAGATTTATTGCATTCTGGAAGAATGATTATCTTCTAAGGTTCATATGTAAGCATGTGATCACTAACAAGCAAAATGTGGAGGTGATATGTATTCATACAAAAGGATAAAAAGTGGTAAAACTGCACATGTAAAAATTCAAGCTGTAGTAGGAAATCTTTTGTACTCAATAGCTTTGGTTTCTGAATTAAATCATGACATTATATTAAGAAAATACTTCCCTCAATTTAAAGCATTGTAGAAGATGGTGCATCTATAGACACTTTGTGGTAGGCTGATATAATTAATAGGAAGGTAATAAAGCAAGACCCTAATGTACTCTTCAAGTATAGGGATGGGGAGTGGAATACATATAAATATTCATAACCAAAATCAAAAGAATAGAATTAGCATATAAGCTATAAAAAGGACTAGAATTACGTATGATTAAACAGTAAAAAGGATCCTGTTTATTACCATCAACATGTATGAACAATGGTTTATAGAAATCTAATATTGTAATGGTACGAGATGTCAGCATAGGAAATGAAGGTGATCTGATAGGATCTTCTTTGGTAAAAATCAAAGCAAAATAGATGGCCATTGGGAGGCTTACAAAATCTATCAAAACAGAAATGGCGAGGAAATTACTGGTGGAAGAAAGGCACTTTGTAAGAAGCATCCGAGCTGAGAAATTATAGTGAATAGTGAAAGCGAGGCAGGAAGGAACATGCAGATTTATTTCTGTAAAAGATAAACAAAAAGCTAAAGAAAATAGGGACTCTCAAGAATAGACTTGTACTCATGGCATAAGTAGACTTTTGACTGGAAATACCATTTGTTGACAAAAAAAATAGGAGAAGGCCCAGTGAAAACTTTTTTGGGGACAGGAAGGTATACCTTCTACCTCAAGACATAGTGAAAAAAGTAAGCCTGATTTCCTAGACTTAAAGATAAGTTGCATAAACTTTAAAAAGCCCATTTGAAAAATTAAATATTAGGTAGAACAAAAGAGAATGCAATTAAGGTTATGCAAATAAAGTGAATGAAATATTACAACTAGATCTTACAGATATTTTGAATTAAAAGGTGACCTCTCATATAGAGTAAAGGTAAGGGGAAATTTTTACATCAGTTGTTAGTGTCCAAACCTTATAGGACACTAGTACTGAAGTTAATCCACAATGAAGTCAATGAAGGTCAACTAGAGATGGAAAAACTAAGGCAAGAGTCTTACTATGATTTTATTTGTCAGTTTTAATGAGATAAATAGAAAACACATGTGCTTCCTGTCCAGAATGTCACAAGACTGTGTAACATCCTGGATTTAAGAATCTATTTATTTCAAAGCATATTATAGAATCACCATTTGAGTATATTGCAATGGATATTCTGTGGCCACGAGTGAAATCTAGTAATGGGAATCAATACAAACTGCTAACAAGGGATAATGCTACACAATTTCTAGAAGCTATACCATTATGCAAGGCTAGTGCTAAGTCTGTTGTTTTTCTTTAAAGTACGTATTCCTAAAGAGAAGCTTACAGAAAAGACACATCCTTCATGTCAAGGGAATCACATCAGTCATGCACATGCTTTAAAGTTAAACAGTTAAAAAAATATAAGTATACCATCTGCAGGCTGATGTTTCTGCAGAGAATTTTAATAAAATGCTAAATTCTCATTATTAAAAGCAATTACTACAGATGGTAAGAATTGGGACTAGCTATTATCCTACTTGCTTTTTGTGGCAACTGAGGTGCCACAAGCCTCAGCCGCATTTACCCCATTTGAACTCTTGTACAGCAGGCATCCCAGAGGTTTGTTTAACATTGCTAAAAACATATGAGAAAAAGGGAAAATGTGACACGTAAGTTTACAGAATAGACTGAAGCTGGTTACGCCTGTTATAAAGGAACACATACAGAAAGAATAAAGAAATGAAACAGCAAGTCTATAATAATAATGACAGACTTAGAGACACTAACACAGGGAATCAGTATCAATATTAGTATTAGTACTAGTATTAGTGTCAGTATTATTTTTAGCATTACCAGTAAGATTAATATCAATATTACTATTATTAGTATTAGTATTATTATAAGTATTAGTATTAGGATTAGGATTAGTGCCATCCATAAATAGCACATTTCTGGATAAGTGGCATGGTCCTTTTCACATGGTTGAATGGTTAAATGCAGTGAAGCACAAAGTTAGGTAACCAGGACACAATAGTAAAACAATAAGAACTGCTGCCAACCAAAGGTCCACTTCCAGAAATATTAAGCTGAATGTTAAGAAAAAACAGGAGAAGACCACCACGACCAGTTGAAGCATAAAATGATTTAATATAAAGAACAAGCGCTTTCACGTGTAACAAAACATGCTTCTTCAGGTTTTAACAACTATACATTACAAAAAATATAAATACATTCCTAGCCTGGTTCTCATAGGTTAATTAGTTAATGAATTAATAAAACCAATCAGTGATGAAAGCAAAGTAAAGAAGCACCTCCTATCAAAACTGCATCTTAAAAAGTGCATCTTAAACTGCTCCTTAAAAATAAAATATAAAGTACATTATTTAATGTTTCCAAGGCTGAGAATATAAAAGACAATGAAATAAATTATTATAAGTATTAGTATTAGGATTAGGATTAGCACCATCCATAAAGAGCACATTTCTGGATAAGTGGCATGGTCCTTTTCACATGGTTGAATGGTTAAATGCAGTGAAGCACAAAGTTAGGTAACCAGGACACAGAAAGAAAGACCAAACATATCACCTTGGCATTTGTGAAAATCTACTGCCAATAATTAGCGAACCGGAGTTCTGCTGTGGCGACCCCTAACCGGGAAAAGCCAAAAGACAAACAAAAAGTGCAATAAAGCCATGGAAATAAGTAGAAAATTATGTAGTTAGCTTGCAAGCTGAGATTCATGCAGGAGAAACAAGAGACCCTCTACCTGAATTAAAACTAGAAGAATCCTTGTCAATTGTAAAAAAGGATGAAATAAGAGAATTTATATTAAGACATAACGGAGTGTTCTCAGCAATGCCTGGAAAAACTAAACTCATAGTATATAGAGACAACAGGTACAGCAATGGTCAGATTAAAATCTCAAAGACTACCAGAGTCACTGGAAAAGTAACAGAAAGTTCAAAAGATGCTCAAATTAAAAGTTATAGAAAAGTCAAAGAGTAGATGACGAAAGCCCTGCAATGCTAGTTATCAAAACCTTATTTTAAGAGTAGACTCTATAATGACATTAGAAATTAATAGCATTTCAATATTTGGTAGATATTCCATGCTCAGAATTGGCAGACTGATAAAGAAAGAAAAGATAGATAACAACATTAAATATGACAAGATTGTTGACATAGATCACTTTCTTCTTTTGCTAAAGAAAAAAGCAGCCTTAACCCCAAGGAATTATTTTGGTACACAGTGTTGCAGTTTAGCCTACAAGGAGCTTCAGTTTTCAGAAGACAGTAGATAAAATACTGAAGCCAGCTAGATGATATGATCCTCCCTTCATAGGACTGGGGATTTCTTTTTTTTAAATGTGCAAGCTGTGGGGTACATGGCAAAGATGGCTGACTAACAGCAATAAGTGTTGTAAGCTCTGTAAATTCAAATTCATTTTTGAAAAATATAATAGGTAAAAACAACATTCTTGAAGGTATTTTATTCACAAATTTCAACTACAAAGACTATATAATATATATAATGGTTAAAAACAACATTATTGAAGGTATTTTATTCATAAATGTCAACTAAAAAAAAGTACCTTAAGGATAACAACACACATTTCCATCAAATAAATAATCTTCCTGTCAGATTTCATCAAAATTTCATCATCAGTCAAGAAACAGCAAGAACAGTTATTTAAAATTGGAACTCAAGATTTAAATATGAAAAAATAAATATTGCCCTTGATGGCAAGTATACATGACATTTAAAATGGACAAAAAAAACCCCACGAAAATAGACAATTTTAAATAAATCAGTAAAATCAAATTGATACACTAAGCAATCTTATAAAACAACAAAAGGAACACATCTCTAAAACAAAACAAAGGACTGATGATCTTGAAAACAGATTAAGGAGAAAAAACATAAAACTATATGGAATTCTCAAGATGTATGAAGTAGATAATGTCATTATCTTTTTGACAACTTGATTTCACAAAAATATAAACTCACCAGAAGCATTATCATTTGGTATTGCAAGATCACAAAGGGCTTTGACTTCTCTTCCATAAAATAAAAAATACCTCACCTTGCTCCATCATCATGAGATTTATAACTAGTATGAAAAAGACTTAATATTAAAGACTGCCTGGTTCAATTCTGTTATCAAAATTAGAGCTAAAATAGTCAGATTTGATAATGCTTATTCCACAAAAGTTATGGCAAAGAGAAAAAAATATTTTTACAATTTATTAGAGAACTAAATAAGAAGATCATAAAAGTAAACATATTATTTTATCCAAGAATTAAAATGACTTTGTCTGATGGAACAAAAATATTTGATACACTGGAAGAAATTTCGTCCTGTACAGTCTAATAATTTTTTTCTTGAATCTATAGAACACAGAAACACCCAAAAGAAAAAGTGAGAAAAAAAAATTCCTGGAAGAAGGCTTTAAAAAACACACACAAAAAAAAAAGAGTGAAATAAATTGCTTTTATTTTTATTTTGTATACTAATTTCATTCAGTATTTTCATTATCCTCCTTTTCATTTTAATACAACTAAGTATCAAGACAAATATTTAGCTTCCATATAACTGTTAGTCCTTAAGGATTCTAATAATTACTTAAACTTAATGCTATATAAAATATGTGTGTGTGTGTGTGTGTGTGTGTGTGTGTGTGTGTGTGTGTGTGTGTGTGTGTGTGTGTGTAAAACAGTGTAATATTAATACCTGCTCATATTTCTATGTACTCATTTATGAAACAATACTCATACAGTCGATGGTTATCTCATAGCTTAGCTTATTACAATTTATTTTGAATGCTTTAGATAGTTTCCACTTTATTAGGTTTGGTTATTTGTTCATTTCATCACTTATTAAGATTGTAGGAAATGGAGACTGATGCTGTGAAGGAGGAAATGTCATGCATGCTCCCTGCAGTTGAGATGGTGAATTATTTAAGTGTGCTAAATTAGAAGTGAAAAAAACCCACTGTGGACAGCATTTTACAGTTTATTGATTTTAATCCTTTGACTAGCAATACACACTCCTCTTTACATATGCTTTTATAGGCTGTACTAGTAAAATTAACAGATGTTTGCTATGTTTTACATCCTAGTATTCATTATGTTTTTAAACCGAGTTTTCGAGCAAGCTGCAATACAAGGAATTTGGTATATTTGGCCACCTGCAATAGATGTGAAGCCTTCTATGTGGGACTAACAAAAAGAAGGTTGCAGGAACGCATATACAATCATCTTTATGACATAAAGAAAGTTATTGACAATAATGCGTTAGCCAAACATGTTAAAGAATTTCCAACACACTCCTTTTCTTTCAGAGTTTTACAGATAGTAGTCCCAAATAAAAGAGGTGGTGATATAGAGAACCAGCTGGCATTAATGGAACTTGAATGGATTCTTCGTTTGGGCGCACACGTTGAACCAGGTCTCAATAGTCATGTGCCCATCAAACCATTATTAATATCTAGGAAGTAATAAGTTAATTAATTTTTTGATGGATAGAATATGCATCAGTGTTTTAATGTCAAACATTTACTGCTATAGTATAAACATAGACATTTGATGCTGCATTTACAATGAAATGAGGAAATGCAACATTATTATATGATGATGCCAACATCCTATAAATATATATTTTTATTTTCATATTTAAATATCATATAATGAATGTCTATAGACATCCTTAATATAAGTATATAATCACAGCATTGTTATTAGTTATTAGTGATAGGCCTAACAGCTTCACAGAATTTAATGTTTTTATCTATATATACAGTTCATGTTAAATATTAGATGGAATTAAAATTAAATACTGTTACACTAATTCGTACGTGATTATATATATAGAAAAGGTACGCCTTTTAACAATAACTTCATATAGGTTTAAATAAATAGGCAAATTAAATTTCATTAGTGAATAAATTTGATGCTTTTATTACATATTATATACATTTTGACATTATTTTTAGCTTTATTGTTGTATCAATGTGCATTAAAATTCTATATAAAAATACATAGAATGCAGGCAGCATGCTTGTAATAATGTATTGGCAGTTTTGCTTGATGTCTTTAAAAGCACTTTAATGGTCAGGATGTTTACTGTCAGTTTTATTAGAGTGATCCTAGGTTTTTAGAGTTTTTAAGATTTTTTGCTATTGAATGTAATTAAGTGATTAATTGGATAATGAGCAGACTTTCCCGCCTTTGGAGCGGTACTATAAAATCTTGATACAAGCTTACATGATTCATCTGAAGAAGCGTGGATGGTACCACGCGAAAGCGCTCATCATTCTTGTTTTCCAATAAACAGTTTGTTCCAGTTTGAAAGATTGTCTGTGGATTTTATTCCTGGCACAGCAGCTTCGATATACTTGGATGTTTCGGATGTGTATTGGTGCTAAACGTTTTCCTTCACTGAACTTGCTTATTTTGGTTTAGCACCATTTCTACAGGAATGAGGACTATTTCTTGCATTTGTTTTTTCCTGCTTTGTTTTTTGGTCTACGTTTCCTGCACATCATGGAACCTGTTATCCCATTGGAACCGGAGCCGAGGGACACATTGTCCTTATGGGAAGGACTCACACATCTCAACAACAACCCTTTATTGTCTCTAGACCTTACAGGAGAAGTGGGAACTGCTAATTTAGAGACCAATGGTGAGAATCTTACTGAATTTTATTCGCTATTGAAAACTATAGAAGACAATCTGTATCAATTGCAAAGGTATGCATGGCAAAGGTTACATCTACAAGCCTGCATTCATTTCAAGGTAGTCCCCAGGGGCATGAGGGTCTTTTGTATGCCCACGTACGGGGACTCACATCCTGAATTACTTAAGCGATGGCAGGATCTCAATATAGATTTGGGCTTTAGATATGCCCAATTAATGCTTGACTATTTTACACCGTTAGAGACAGAACTAAGAAATGTAACGGAGAATTTGTATCAACAACTGTTAGAGAGATTCAGTTCTGAACATTGCCTTGATAAGATTAATCGCGCATTTACTCAGGTTAATGTGTTTAGTGATAAATTAAAATCAACCAAGCAGAAAAAGTTAATGCGCGACTATCAAGACTTTCAAAAAGGCCAGGTGTTCGTTTGGCCGAGATTCAATTCAGGGAATCAACTCCATTCAGTGATTACACCTGAAATGTCTTCAGCTCCATCTTCACAAAGAACTGTAAATAGTCACATTGTAGCACCAGCCCTTCCAGAGATACCGGCATCAATTGTTCATAGAGGCACTTATGCTACGGTCACAGCTGATAATAATCCGGTAGAAGTTGTTCATACTGACACACCCCCTCCTAACCAAGAGGCTTTTTTCAACCAAGTGCCTGCCAATACTACAGGAGCCAGACCCAAACACAGCTCCAATGCGATACCTTCTCTTGTAAATTTTTTACCGTATCAAAAACGAACCCCTGCTTATTCCAACAGGGGAAGATCACAAAGCAGAGATTCACGGAAGAGAAAATATTCGGCGGAAACGTTTGTCCACAACAGGAGAAAGAAAACATGACTTCGAACTTGTTGTTTAACCTTTCTGATTATATTTTGGACAATGTTACTGCAAAGCTTTTGAACAGGGGTCTTAGTTTCATACCGGCCACTCAAGCCATATTAACAGATACTTTACTTGACTTGAGAATGTTTTGCAGAAACTTGTGTTTGAAATTAATTTTTAATGATCAAGCATCAAAAGAATGGGGGCAGGATTTCATAAGAAAGAAAAGTGTATTTGTTCCTGACATGCCTCTACACATTGAATGTTTTCTTAGAGCATGTGAAAACCAATTCTATTCTATGTTTAGTAACGTTAATAAGAAGGGCAGATTCTATAATTTGACTCCAGAAGAGTATCGCGCTCTAAATGAATTAAAACATAATGTTCATGTAGTAGTCAAGCCAGCTGATAAGGGTGGGGGAATAGTCCTTCTAAACACACAGGACTATGTCACAGGCATGACTCAGATGTTACAACACACAGACACATATACCCCCATAACTCAAGAAGCAGTTGTCAAAATAATTAAATCAGTGAAAGACGACTATTATGACTTGCTCATGTGTAGGCAGATTAGCCAAGAAGTGTATGAGTTTTTGTATATAGAACACCCTGTTACTCCCACCATCAAAGGTATACCCAAAGTACACAAAGGCACATGTCCCGTACCATTAAGACCTATAGTATCAGGAGATATGTGGATTACAGCACATGCTTCACAATTTATTGAGAATATATTAAGACCTGTAGTGAATCAGTCACCCACCATACTCAAAGATACACATGATTTTCTGAATGACATCAGAGAATTGCACTTGGATAGAAATCAGTCATATCTCTTAGTTACCTTGGATGTCAAGGACTTATTTACTTCGATACCCAATGATATCGGAATGCAATATGTAAATGAATTGTTAGTTAAAGAAACTAACTTTTCGAAAAATAGAATCATACTGATAGACCAACTGTTAGAATTAGTGCTTTTTAACAATGCCTTTGTGTTTAATGGCAACATTTATTTACAAAAGTGGGGGGTGGCCATGGGCACCCCCTGCGCAAACACCTATGCCAACCTTGTGGTGTTGTGGTGGGAGAAACTCTACCTTTTTACACATGAACAGTTTAAGTTTGTTAAACTTTATAGACGTTTTGTTGACGACATCATAATCATCTGGGAAGGTAATATGGAGTCATTTGAACGCTTTTTTCTTTATTTAAATACTACCAATACATTTTTACGATTTACTAGAGAGGTCTCTAATCAGGAAATTCATTTCTTAGATGTCACAGTCAGGCTTACAAATGAAGGCACACTAGACTCGACTCTATACAGGAAACCAACGTGGAAAAATTCCATGCTAAGTTTTGATAGCATGCATCCTCGCCACACATTCCAAGCCATAGTTAAGAGTCAATATACTAGAGTTAAGAGACTCTGCAGTAATACAGATGACTTGAATAAAGAAGCACAGTTGTTAGAAAAATTATTCATAGACAGAGGATACAATTCCACCATGGTCTCTAATATAAAGTTAAACATCTTAGGAGATATTTTATCCATTTCTAGAAATGATGAAGTTAGTGAATTTAAGAATAAGGGCAGAAGATTCAGTAAGAACAAAGAAGCCATGAGTAATTCATGTAGTTATATTGCTGTATATACCAGCGATATAAACAAGATCCAGCAAGTCATATATACCAATTGGCATATTCTCACTTTAGATTCCCTTACTAAAAGAATTGTAGGGCAAAATCCTTCTTTCATTTTTAAAAATTGTAGGAATTTAAAAAGAATATTATGTGGAGATGTAAACCTTACGAAAGATTCATCAAATATCCTGGCAAGTAATAATACAACCAGGGCTTTAGGCACCTACCCATGCTACAGTTGCAATAGGTGTGGATACATCACCAAGACACAGAATTTTACACATCCTAGTATTCATTATGTTTTTAAACCGAGTTTTCGAGCAAGCTGCAATACAAGGAATTTGGTATATTTGGCCACCTGCAATAGATGTGAAGCCTTCTATGTGGGACTAACAAAAAGAAGGTTGCAGGAACGCATATACAATCATCTTTATGACATAAAGAAAGTTATTGACAATAATGCGTTAGCCAAACATGTTAAAGAATTTCCAACACACTCCTTTTCTTTCAGAGTTTTACAGATAGTAGTCCCAAATAAAAGAGGTGGTGATATAGAGAACCAGCTGGCATTAATGGAACTTGAATGGATTCTTCGTTTGGGCGCACACGTTGAACCAGGTCTCAATAGTCATGTGCCCATCAAACCATTATTAATATCTAGGAAGTAATAAGTTAATTAATTTTTGATGGATAGAATATGCATCAGTGTTTTAATGTCAAACATTTACTGCTATAGTATAAACATAGACATTTGATGCTGCATTTACAATGAAATGAGGAAATGCAACATTATTATATGATGATGCCAACATCCTATAAATATATATTTTTATTTTCATATTTAAATATCATATAATGAATGTCTATAGACATCCTTAATATAAGTATATAATCACAGCATTGTTATTAGTTATTAGTGATAGGCCTAGCAGCTTCACAGAATTTAATGTTTTTATCTATATATACAGTTCATGTTAAATATTAGATGGAATTAAAATTAAATACTGTTACACTAATTCGTACGTGATTATATATATAGAAAAGGTACGCCTTTTAACAATAACTTCATATAGGTTTAAATAAATAGGCAAATTAAATTTCATTAGTGAATAAATTTGATGCTTTTATTACATATTATATACATTTTGACATTATTTTTAGCTTTATTGTTGTATCAATGTGCATTAAAAATTCTATATAAAAATACATAGAATGCAGGCAGCATGCTTGTAATAATGTATTGGCAGTTTTGCGCTTGATGTCTTTAAGCGCACTTTAATGGTTAGGATGTTTACTGTCAGTTTTATTAGAGTGATCCTAGGTTTTTAGAGTTTTTAAGATTTTTTGCTATTGAATGTAATTAAGTGATTAATTGGATAATGAGCAGACTTTCCCGCCTTTGGAGCGGTACTATAAAATCTTGATACAAGCTTACATGATTCATCTGAAGAAGCGTGGATGGTACCACGCGAAAGCGCTCATCATTCTTGTTTTCCAATAAACAGTTTGTTCCAGTTTGAAAGATTGTCTGTGGATTTTATTCCTGGCACAGCAGCTTCGATATCCTTGGATGTTTCGGATGTGTATTGGTGCTAAACTTTTTCCTTCACTAGTATGAAAAAGACTTAATATTAAAGACTGCCTGGTTCAATTCTGTTATCAAAATTAGAGCTAAAATAGTCAGATTTGATAATGCTTATTCCACAAAAGTTATGGCAAAGAGAAAAGAATATTTTTACGATTTATTAGAGAACTAAATAAGAAGATCATAAAAGTAAACATATTATTTTATCCAAGAATTAAAATGACTTTGTCTGATGGAACAAAAATATTTGATACCCTGGAAGAAATTTCATCCTGTATAGTCTAATAATTTTTTTCTTGAATCTATAGAACACAGAAACACCCAAAAGAAAAAGTGAGAAAAAAAAATTCCTGGAAGAAGGCTTTAAAAAACACACACACAAAAAAAAAGAGTGAAATAAATTGCTTTTATTTTTATTTTGTATACTAATTTCATTCAGTATTTTCATTATCCTCCTTTTCATTTTAATACAACTAAGTATCAAGACAAATATTTAGCTTCCATATAACTGTTAGTCCTTAAGGATTCTAATAATTACTTAAACTTAATGCTATATAAAATATGTGTGTGTGTGTGTGTGTGTGTGTGTGTGTGTGTGTGTGTGTGTGTGTGTGTGTGTGTAAAACAGTGTAATATTAATACCTGCTCATATTTCTATGTACTCATTTATGAAACAATACTCATACAGTCGATGGTTATCTCATAGCTTAGCTTATTACAATTTATTTTGAATGCTTTAGATAGTTTCCACTTTATTAGGTTTGGTTATTTGTTCATTTCATCACTTATTAAGATTGTAGGAAATGGAGACTGATGCTGTGAAGGAGGAAATGTCATGCATGCTCCCTGCAGTTGAGATGGTGAATTATTTAAGTGTGCTAAATTAGAAGTGAAAAAAACCCACTGTGGACAGCATTTTACAGTTTATTGATTTTAATCCTTTGACTAGCAATACACACTCCTCTTTACATATGCTTTTATAGGCTGTACTAGTAAAATTAACAGATGTTTGCTATGTTTTTAGATTTGCAGTCATCAGTTACAGTTTATAAAAGCACTCTGATTAAGATTCTCATTTCATCTCTAACAGCAAGGTTTCAAATGCAGGCTCAAGTCAAATGTTACTTCATGCATAATGTTTAAAAAAGGGGACTTTTTCTTTTGACCATCACTAGCTCAAGGTTACCAGCTTCCAAGGACAATGGATTTTAAGATGTGCTAATGTCATCATGCCTTGTATGTCAAGGTCAAAAGGAACTAATTTCACTAGCAAACTTTGGATTTAACTATAGCTCCATATTTTTAATTAAATCATTCCTAAAACCATTATCAAGTTCTTTTTTTTACTCAAATGATTTTTATTTTGATGAAATAACACAATAATTTAATACATTCATAACATTCAATAACTATTTACAGTATTTACATTCAGCCTGACAAAAAGGATTCAGATAAAAACATTTGCAGTTAAATAATAAGTTAATATATAAACTGATAGTTAGGAAGAGTTTGTTTCCATCTGTAGGTAATCAATTAAATTCAAAACCTTCCAACACAGACTATTAACCAATGACCTAGGAAAAGTTATTAACTCTTTAGTTTTTTTTCTCCATTAGTATGCATTTCTTCAGTGATGATAGGAATTCCTTCATTGTAGGTGCTACATTAGAGTTCCATCTTCTAGTTATACATTTTCTGGCTATTGCTAACATTGTCCACAACAAATACAGGCCATCTTTCTTCATGTTATTACTATTAACAACATTCAATAAAAGTAAAGACTTTGTCAAAACAAATCTATCAATATAGATAGCTTGAATAAATTTGTTAATCTCATTCCAATATGGTTTAATATTAGTACAGTCATAAAAATATGAGACCAGTCAGCATTAGTGGACAGATGACATCTCTAACATAACTTGTTGTTTGAAGGGTTCATTTCTGAGAGTTTCTCAGGTGTCAAAAATGATCTGTGTAGAAATTTCCAATGAAAAATCCTTCAGAGTTATGAGTAAGAAGTTAGTTTAACTGAAAATAAAATGTCTGTTTTATCTTCCATTGGTAATGATACTTGAAACCCTTTAGTTAGATATGGCCAGTAAGAATCTTTAGGAGCCATCTTATAGACAATTAAAGTGTTATATAGATATGATAATTCATTCTTAACATTATTATTATATAGAATTTCAAAAATTCAGTTTAGAATTTTTGGTACAGTTTTGAAGGATGAGTTATGTATTATTCTACACAGATCCTTAGTGTATGCTGTAACACTCTGAAGAACCAACCAGTCATTAGGGGATAGGCCATAGATTGACAATATACTTTGTGTGTTCAGAGCTTGTTGATTTTCAATACATTGCAACCAACAAAATAGGTTATTATTTTCCCATAAACCAAAAATCTATGTGTTTTATCAGGGAAATCCCTTGTAATAGTAAATGGTATTAAACATCATTGCCACAGTTTTATATCTAAATTTGTGTTAATGAATATTCTAAACACATCAAAAATATTGTTCGGCTGGGGTGTCTTCTGTGCGGAGTCTGCATGTCCTCCCTGTGGTCATGTGGGGGTTTCCTCCGGGTGCTCTGGTTTCCTCCCACATCCTCAAAGACATGCTGCAAGTGGATTGGACACACCAAAATTATCCCTAGGCATGAGTGCATGTGTGTGCCTTCCGTGGAAGGTTGGGCACTGGGCTGGCAACTCAACACTGTAAAACTCCACTGCCAATCATGCGGACAAGCTGATCCGCTGTGGCTACCCCTAACCAGGAAAAGCCGAAAGAGAGAGAGAGAAAGTGTTAGTTTAGTTAATTTTGTTGTACTATACTGTAAGTTTAAACTTAATTAGTGCCATATTTATCTTTTTCAGTTACCAAAGCATTCTTTAATAAGCAATTTTCATTCATTAGTATAATGGAGTGTAACTGTTTCCAGTTGGAAAGGTATCTAGGATTTATCCAATTCATCACTATTTTAATTATAGATGCCTTTATATAAGTTTCAGTCTCTGGGAATTTTAACCCCCCCCCCTTGTTCCCATTTTCTGATATGATGAGAATATGCCACTATATTTATTTTGGGGTACCATAGGAATTCCATCAGAGTTGAAGTGATTTCTTTAAGGACTTTCTTTCCTGGTGAAAGTATAAGGGCTTGTGCTATATATAATATTTTAGGCAACAGAACCATTTTTATCAGTTGTAACCTATCATCAAATGTTATAAACAAATTATTCAATTTGCTTATTAATGTCTTGATTAAGTCTATGGCTTTAGCATAGTTAAGCTGTAAGGTTTCTTCTATATTCTTGTGTAGGACTATTCCTAAATAGTTTAGAGTTGAAACTTGATTTTCAATAATATGATTAACTGGAACCTGTATGTTCTTTTTTTATTTAATAATAAATATTTTGATTTAGATTTGTTGAAGGATAATCCTGAGATTTTTTGGAAATTTGTTGTTACTATATCCACTTCACCTAACACTTCCTTAGAGTTGGGTAAGGTAAGTAAGATGTCATCAGCAAATATCATTATTTTAGAAATATATTGGTCATAGATATTTATACCTCTTATCTGTGGGTTATTACGTATTAAAATGGCAAGTATTTCTATGGCCAGAGCAAATAGGATAGGGGACATGGGACATCCTTGTCTAGTACCTCTAGTGATTTGGATTGCTTTGGAAGTAAAAGGATCTAATTTGACATATGCTAGATTATTTTCATAGATTTTTCTGTATCATTGTTATACAAAAGAGGGGGAAATCAATAACTGTAAGACTTTAAATAAATAACCCAAATTTAAGGAGTCAAGAGCCTTTTGAATATCCGGATCTATTATCAGTGCTTCATGGTTTCCTCTATTAAGGTAATCTATCAGAGTTAACACTCTTTTAATATTATCCTGTGTATGCCTGTTACGTATGAAACCAGTTTGGTCTATATTAATTATTTTAGATATGGGTATTTTCAATCTATTGACCATAATTGACATAAATAGTTTATAATCATTATTCAACAAAGAAATTGGTCTATATGAGTTGCAATGATTAGGGTCCTTATTCTCTTCTAATATATGGGAAATTAGAGAATATCTCCCAGAAGGAGGAATATTTGCTAACGTTTGAACTTCAAGAAAGGTTTTATGTAGGAGAGAGATTATAGAAGAAGGGAACAATCTATAAATTTCTATAATTAAGCCATCTATTCTGGGTGCTTTATGAGACTTACTTCCTTTAATCCCATCTATAAGTTCTTTTTGAGAAATAGGTTTTTGTAGATATAACTTAAGTTCCTCATGAATTCTTGTTATGTTGGGAACTATATTCTCTAATGTCTCACATTCATTTGTACTTATTTTATCTTTATGATGCTCTGCATAATGACAATTAAAAGCCTCCAGAACGTCCCCTATGTCTGGGACTTTTTTCCTTTTCCCTTCATGAAAGATATTATCAATGTTATTAATTTTTGATTGTATCTTAACTTTCATAGATAAGTTATGAAGGTGCTTAGGAGAGGTAGCATAAGAATTTAATTTAAGTTTTTCCGTAGCTAAATTAGTTTTATGGGATAATATTTATTTGTATTTCTTATTTGCTTCTTCTATTTTCCTCTTATTATCTGTAGCAATTTTTATTAGATTTAAGAGATAATATTTGATTTTGGAGTTACTGTAACTCTGAGTCCCATTCTTTAATTGTATTTTGTACCAACTAATGGTTTTACCATATAGATAGGCCTTAAGAGAATCACAAACCATAATTGTGTTTGCTTCAGGTTTATAATTAATATCTAAGAAAAGCTGAAGTTCAGAAGTTATCCAAGATTTAAAGTCTTTATTTTTTGTGATCTATGATGGAATCCTTGAAGTAATAACTAATTGATTGAATTCCAAGTGTATTGTTAACAGCAAGGGATTATGATCTGAAAAGGGACAAGGTTGTATTGAAAAATTCAAGATTTTAGAATAAAGATCTTGTGAGATATACATTTTATCTATTCTAGTTTGGGTACCATATCTATAGTCCTGGTGTGAGAATAGTAAATAATTTGGTCTCAAAGCATTAAATGTATCTTTTAATTTAAACATTTCTGTCCCTTTTTTAACTGTTTGGCTGAGGACAATAGTCTAGGAGATTTCCTATTGGTAGTTTTTGTAATATCTGTGATACAATTGAAATCACCTCCTAGTATAATATTACCTTTAGAAGTAGTTATACTAAAGTCTAAGTGTTTCTTAGATAGTCCAATCACCATACCCGGGAACCAGTATAAATTAACCAGGGTCCAAATTCTATTATTAAACTTAAGTATAACTAAGGCCATGAGTCAATCATTATCTACATGTTTGTAAATGATTTGAGGATTTAAAAAAGTATTTTTCCATATAATTGTTACTCCTCTGGTCTTATTTTTATAAAAAGATTGAACAAGTATTGTGTATTCCTTAGAGTCCCAAATAAATGTGTCATTTATTTTAAAGTGTGTCTCTTGGAGAAAAACTTCTTGAACCTTGTTTAGTTTAAGATACCTTAGTAGGTTGGCTCTCTTATATGGGTTTTTTAAGCCATCACTATTTAAGGATATCAAAGTTAAATCCATATCAGAATTTTTTAAAGATAAACAATAAAGGAACTTGTATTAATAGAATCCTGTATATATAATGTTATTCCTGCATAGACAATAGAATATCAATTATTGTATTTCTATTTATTTCAATCCAAATAACTTTCCCCATGAAAGATAAAAGTAAAACAATTGTGTCAGGCATTTTAAAACTAGAAAACAGTTAAATAACAAAAACTTAGCATATTTCACTCTGATATAAACTTTAATACACCCTATACATGGAATGAAATACATTCCTAGTCTAGCAAACAAAACTAAATCCATTATCAAGTTTCTGATAGTTAGAAATGCTGACCTTGATGCTTTTATGAACCCATCACTGTATAGCACTAAAAAGCCTAAATTGGTTAGAGCAACTCCATCAATTAACATATACACACCTTCTTACCACCTATAACATTATCCAGAATCCATCTGCTTGTGTGGCACACTAAACAGTCTATACAGTTTGTATTCAGTCATTATTATCCAATTTGCTGGGCATTATCTGCAATTCTACCATGTTGCTAAGACCTGGAACTCCTTATCTGTATCCATCAGGTCAATAATCTCACGACTATCTTTCAAAACCATTCTGAAAGACTTCCTAGTCAAAAGCTGGCTCTGTTCTTTACAACACCAGGATAAATATATCTCTAAATGTTAACAAATATCTAATAATAACTTACATCTACTTACTCTTTATTCTTTACTCACTACCTTACCATAGCTCTTAACTCTCTAGATTTTCGCAGAATGTCCAGGTTTTTGCCTCATATTTTTTGGTCTGTTTGTCGTAAAATTTGAGGTTTTCCTGTAAATCACTGAAGACTGAAGTCACTAAATAATGATACACATTTGAGTTTCAGACTTCATATCCTTCATAAAATGCATGCTAACACAAATCCTGTCACTCCAGCTACTTTCAAAGTTTGTAGGAGCAATAGTTAAAATCTGTCCTTATTTTTGGTCCTATGTCCTCCCATTATTTTAGGCTTTGTCCAGATTTCTTGTCCTAATAGGTTGAGAGATTTGTTCCTTACCAGTATCAATTTCTCTCTAAATATTTCATAAGCCTGATTTCCCTTAATTTGTATTGCAGTTCTTGTTTGTATTATATTTATTTACATTTAATTTCTCTATAAACTGGCTAATATTTCTCTATTAAATTACTGTCACATAGCATATTTATTCTTATCCAATGTTTTCATATTATTTGTAATTATTTTAGTTACTGTGTGTGCCTTCTGTGGAAGGTTCGGCTCTGGGCTGGCAACTCAACACTGTAAAACTCCACTGCCAATCATGAGCAGACAGGTGATCTGCTGTGGTGACCCCTAACTGGGAAAAGCTGAAAGAAGAAGTTATTTTTAAAGACTGTACAATTATTGTTCTTAAAATGTTTTTAAATACTCTGGAGACTTTATTCCCTGGCCTCCACAGAAAATGGGCTCCTACCCAGTAATCAAATGTCAATAAATAAATAATGTACGCACAGGTAAAGTTATTTTGTATTATAAAGGTATTAAAAGGAGATGAGGATGAGGGTGAGGAGGAGGAAATTTAAAATGCCAATCTGATAGTTATGCTTATATTTAACGTTTTCAGAGGTGGATGTGAATACTAATCATTTACTTTAAGAGAACAATATTTTAAATATGAGCATTTATTTTTTTCTTATTGTTCTTTTATCCTTTTTTGTCTTCACTTTTGTATTGTTACTGACTTTATTAGCCTTGTATATATATATATATATATATATATATATATATATATATATATATATATATATATATATTTGTCTCTAGAATGTTTAGATTTTAATAATATGCTGCCAGAGTCATAACAACATTATCATAGTGAAAGCAGGATTATTATACATTCTCTGAAAATATTTTTTAGTAGACTAAGTATGATATACTTCGCACACAAATATTCACTTTACCCTGATGTTTGATGTAGCTGATTAACAGCTTTGTACTAAACATATTCCCACAAAAATGGTTATTATGCTACAGATTTAATACTGATAGCATATATAAATGCAAGATGCTTAAAAAGATCAATATATTATGTTATAGTCAGCTGAGCATTTTGCAAGATGTAAAAAAATCAATCAATGACAAAATCATATGTTCAAACTGCATAGGTTTGTTTATACAGCTTCTCATTCAGTTAAATATGCAATGTTTAAACAAAGAACTGCCTTATAGCTGTGATCAACACCATACTTCTCAAACCATACCAAATTACATGGCATTTACAGGTTTTGAGGGCAAAATAATGGGGTGCCACAAATTCCTGAGAAACCTCTTTAATTCCCGATTTTTTTTAGATTATTTTATTTATTTATTTATTTATTTATTTATTTATTTTTGTATTGCCATTTTTAATTTATGGCTGATGTCACCACACACCACCAGCCTACCAGGGACATGCTTGATGACATTCACTACTGCCTGTTGGACTCAGTCAGATTTAATTTAAGCTATTTGGAGGGAATATAAGCAATGGTGGCAGATGTAAGTTTTACAGACTCCATCCACATCTCCCAGCCTCCAGCAAGCTGTATTCTAGCTGTGTGTATCTTATCTGCTATGCTGCAAGTCTGGGGCCAAAGGGGTGCTTTATATGCTGTAAGTAAGTATGCTGTAATTAAGTTCATTTTCAAGTCATTTTGCTGAAGTCTGTTCAACTGTGTGTGCTGTATTCTATCTGCCTTGCAGAACTGACCATTCAAACATTTATCCATTCAACAAAGGGGTGTGTGTGTGCGTTCAAACTTTTACCTGCTGTAATAACTGGGCTGCCTGCAAGTCATTTTGATAATAAGCCTGTTCAAACTTTTATCTGATGACTGCTGTAAAGTCCATTCAACAAAGGGGGTTGTGCTGCTGGACCAAAGTCTGTTCAACTGTGTGTGTAAGCTGTAGGATATACTTTGCAGAACCTTTCCTGTTAAACTCCATTGTGCAACTTATTTTGTTATCTAGTTTGCTTAACTAACAATTTATGAGTGTTATTTAGTTTGCTTAACAATGGAGAAGGGAAATTTATGAGTGTAAGGCTAAGCTGTACTCTTTGTAGATTAAAGTCCATTATGCAACTTCAACTTAGTTTGCTAATGCTTCATTTAGAAGTGTTAAGCTGTATTCTGCAGATTAAAAGTGTGTGTGTGTGTGTGTGTGTGTATGTGTGTGAAATGCCCCAGTTACATATAACTGGTGGATTAGTATTACTCACTCAGGCTCAAACCTTGTACCTTAGGTCATGGAGCAAGAGTGTGAATTCCTTACCCACACAACTGTGTTCAGTGTTTGGCTCTTTAGTCTGTTCTTCTTAAAATTTGTGGTTTTCTAGCAAATTAGTGAGAACTGAATTCATTAAATAATGCTAGCCATTTAAGTGTCAGTCTTTCTATCTTTCAGGAAAATTTTATTCTAGCAACTTTTCTAAGATTATACAAGCAATGTTTAAAATGTGTCCCTGGTTTTGGGCCTTTGCCCCCCCCCCAACATAAATTTTGGCTTTTTTCCAGGTTTCTTGTGCTGCATAGTCCTTCAGGGGGAAAGATGGTTAGTGCTGTTTATATGAAGTCTGTTTGTGTTAGTCACACAACAGGTAGAGTACTTGCTTTTGATTCAGAAGTATATGGGTTCTACTCCCACAGTATGTAGATGGATTGCTGATACTATACTGTGTTGTACTTTTAAAGGGGGTGGATGCTGCAGTCTTGAGAAATGTCCTCTTTCACAGATATACCTAGTAACTATGAAACTGTTATTAGTTTGCCATCCATTCTCTATTGCAATATTACTAGCTTATTTGTTTTTAATGTAACATAAGGAATTTATTCCTCAAGGGCAACAGGCACTTTATTTGTAGATGAAACAATGAAATATAAAGTTGTTTGCTAGCAGCAACCTCTTTATTAGTTACAGATCTCTTTAATGTGGAATTATTTGGATAACTTTTACTTCTCTAGAGATTGTGCATATTTACTGATACTGGTGGATTGTAGAACTTTGAGTAGACATTTATGATGGAAATGTTCTGAAGTGGGCAGTTTTGCCATTAATGGTTCATGCATTTTGTATCATTGCTTACTGGAAAAATGTTCAAAACAATAATTTTAAAATGCACTCTAACAAGTGTGCTGGATTCTACAAGGAATATAATTTAATGCAATCAGGAAGGTGTATCAAAGAACACATGTATGTTTCTTGTGCAAGAGGCCTGTGATTAGAAAACAGCCCAAAGGTAATCTTTATCTGCCACTGGTCAGATGCATTTTCTTTGAATGTGGGTTTCAATGCTGTTTCAATGACTGTGAGTTAACTTTAAAGGGCAGATATGCGTTAATGCTAAGTCTATTTTCATTGTGAGACTGTATTGCTTTGTTTAGTCTATTAGTGTTTGTGCTATAAAAGGTGAAATAAACGTTTTAAATGAAATCTAGATAATCATTGTAGAAGTAAAGCAGTATGCACTTTATAGTGTTTATGGTAAATGGAGTGAAATAGCCAAGTAATGGGACATTGAAATGGCTGCAGTGGGGAGGGCTGTGTATGGGGGGCCTCATTTGACCATGATTTTGGGAGGGAGGAAGGGCGAGAAACTCAAAGACAACTCCAGGTGGCATAAACTCTAGCTATTCCACTGATCAGTAGACCACAGAGAATGACTTTTGGAGGCCCTAGCAAACTATAATATTCTTTTGCCAAGATTAGAATATTGCCTACCATTAAATGCCCTACTTTTACCACAAAACCCACATACTGCAAGTCACCAGAAACATCTTCTCCCTTCCATGTGAACATCATTGCTACACTCTTCAAAAAAAGGTTACCATTTACTACAGGCTCTGGGGACATATTTTGATTGTCTGTTCTTCAGTAAAAGTGGGCATCCCACAATTCCATTGGAGTGGGTGGGGTTACATAAATATGTATTCATATTTTATGTTAATCAGCATAAGATTTGTACCTTTTTATCATAGGCCTTTGTCCAGATTTTTGATGTTTCCTGGTTGAGAGGTATGATTGACACTCACATCTGCAGGCACAGAAATATGGTTTTGTTTCTATGTGCTAATTATTAAATGTGACAGCTTCTCATATTAATTATTAACATGTAAGCTTTTGGGGTGTTCTTTTCTTGGGATATCTTCTGTAAGTTGGGTATGAGACTAAGGGAGAAAGCTGACTTTTTTCAGAATAACAAACTGTATGTATATGCTCGTATAGTATATATAAACAGTTTTTCATTATTTCATATCTGATATATTATTAATGCTCATATGACATGTTCAGGTGACAGTGTGCAACTTAGTGACTAAGAATTCAGCCTGACAAATTCAAGGATATACTCTGATTTCTGATCAATGAATGTGTGGAGTCAGCACACGAGGCAGCAAATGGCTCAATAATTAAAATCTCTGACTTCCAACTTTAATTTTTAATTCTGATTCCAGTAATTGTATGACATTTGCATATTCTTAAAGTACACTTTTTTAGGTATTTTGTTTTTGCTGACTGATCAGTTACCAGCTATTTAGTAATGTGTATGATCTTTCATTGATCACTGTTAGATTAGGGACTTCCATTTTAATGCATACATTTTAGAAAAGACAGTTAAGTAGAAGGGAAGAATAACTTTGCTGGGCAAGCATGAGAGATAACATTTCCCAAGGGAAGGCTACAGACTGCTCTTTTTACAGAATGTTCCTTTCTCAAAGGAAAGATGTACATTGCAATAAAATGCTAAATACCAAGCTTGGAAACCAAGGTAACCAAGGCCAAGGAGACATGTAAAGCATTACAAGGTTTTGGTATTATTAAAATATACTTCAGATGCAGTTAGGGAAGTCAGTTAGTTATTTTGACCTGACATGTAGAAAAGATTACATATCCAGCATTGTAGAAAGGAAACTACAATACAGACACTCGAGCCTGAGTACTGTCATATAAAGGCTGTTTCAGTTTACACCATTCAGGATAATTAGAATATATGTGCAGAAACTTTGGATATATTTAGCAGCACTGTTATTACTAACCAGCATTCCAGCATTTCTACAGACTGTTATTTTATAGGTTCATAAGTTCATATTAGGCTATCTGCCCTGGGGCATTTATAAGCCTAGCCCGAGTGTGTTTGGCTTTTGCCACCCTTTGATTTGAGTTTGCTGTGCCCATTTTGAGGTTAGTTTACTGTGCCTCTGTCTAGTAGTGACACAGAAGTAATCCCCGGGGTAAACCTATGATCTCCCATCCACTCATCAAGAGTCCTCTTGAAGAGAGTCAGTGAGGTGCTCTGCCTAACATGGACTGAGATTCTATTCCAGAGTGAAGGGAGCCTCTGGGTTATGAATCTGTCCCTCCAGCATGTTCTATTTATTTCTGTGCTGAGGTTCAAGTCCCTCGAGTTTGTGGTTCTAAGGGATTTAGATTTTCTGAGGTGGAGCATGTCCATTAATTCTGGGTTGGACATAGCTTTGTATGTCAGGCATAGATCGCCTCAAAGTAGGCGGTATGCAAATGAGTAGAGCTGGAGATTTTTTTAACCGGGCAGCATATGGGATCTGTTTGAGTCCCTTGATTCTTTTGAGGTACTTTTGGGGTCTTTCTAGTTGCTGCAGGTGTCGGGTAAGGTACATCCCAAAAGGAGCATTGTATTCTATGATGGGCCTGATGAGGGATGAATAAAGGGGCACTATTACCTCACTTGATCTAGATGTGAATCCTTTCATGATAAAGTGGGCTATGTAGACGGTCTTTCTAACCACTTTGGCAATGTGGTTGTCAAAGGAGAGATTGCTATGAACTTGGGTCCCCAGGTCCCTAATTACTTCTTCTGTACTTAATGGGTTACCACCTATGTGGTAATTTGTGGGCACTTTGTTTTTGCCAAAGAGTATGACTATACACTTTTTGGCATTTAGCTTTAGGCCATGGCTCTGGCACCAGTTATCCGTCTCTGTGAGACCTTTTTGGAGGATGTTCATGTCAGCTGGAGAGTCAATTATGGTGCCCAGTTTGCAGTCATCTGCGAACTTGGTCAGCCATAGTCCTCCCGTGTTGGCCTGTACCTCGGAAAAGTATATGCCAAACAAGAGAGGTCCCAGAACAGAGCCTTGTGGGACACCACTTGTAACCGGTTTCAAGTCTGACATGGCTCCAGCAATTCTGACTCTGTGGGTTCTGTCTTTGAGCCAGTTAGCAACCCACCTTGTGACATAGGGGTTTATATTTAAGCTGGATAGCTTATCTATGATGCCCGAGTGGGGTATTGTGTCAAATGCCTTAGCGAGGTCCAGATAGGCTGTGTGGACTACCTTTCCTTCATCTATGGCCTTGGTGATGGTTTTGAAAAAGTCGACCAGGTTCAAGAGGCAGGATCTGCCCTTGACAAAGCCGAATTAGGTAGGATCTAGTGTCTGCAGGTCCCCAATGTCTTTGTTTATGTATATCAGCACTGTTAATGAAGATAGTATTCAGATATTGTGAACATCTAATAAAGCCTTATTAAATGAACTACAGTGTTTGGAGAATTCATTCTGAAAAGTACACAAGACTTGGCCCATGAAGGAGAGACTGGTACCTGTTCAGGATGACTTTGGGTAATTAACAGATAAAGACTTTCATTCCAGTCATATTTCAGTTGTTTCCAGTTAATTCCAGTATATGTAATACATTGTTGTTTACATGTAATTCCAGGTACAAAGTTAAGTACTAATATAATAAATTCAGAGAAAAACATCAATGTACAAGCCAGTGCAAATATTGCACCAAGGGGAAATAATATACAGACTTCATTGCAAACTACTGTTTCGGAGCAAACTAAAGAAATAATGCAGTCCAAAGCCAGTGTCGGTGTTTTTGCTAATTCTATAACAAAGGATTTTCAGCTCATCTATAAAGGGTGTGGCAGTCCAGTACCAAATCAGAGCATTTATATGTCATTGTTTAAGGTTAAAAGAAATGATAATATTTCACTGTTTACAGAAAAATTATGAAATAATATACTGATTAATACAGGCAAATCAACTTCAGTTACACATAGATCTTTATTAGAGGACACAAAATGCAGTTTTGTCAGGATTTAATGGGCCAAAGATTACAGCAGCTAACAGTTCAAACTGTAACAGCTCTGTGTGTCTTTAGAGTTAGATACTGTTTTAGACTTCAGTAACAATATTTTTGCAAATGTACAGAATTTGAAAAATTGGTTATGGTTTAAAGATAAGATAAATTTCAGTTCAGCTGACAGCTAAAGTGTTCAGAAAGACATATTGGGTGTGGCCAGTTAGAAAAAAGGGTAACCTTATGTATCTATGTTGTGTAAGGTATATCAGAAATGACAGTCAAGTTAATTTGCAGAATAAAGGGTTTACAGATTTGGCAAATTAATTTTTGTGTTATTGTTTTGTTTAGCAGTCATTAGTTAAGAGATTTGTATTAAAGTGTTGCAATGCATAAATGATATCTTAATACAGACAGAGACAAAAACATTCACAAATATTAAATAATGTTTTGTTAATTTACAGAATGTAAAAGTCAATGCTACATTGTCAAAGTGACAGTACAGTTCAATTCCTATGCATAAAAACAGTACATCATAAATATTATGTGTCAATAAAGCCACAGGTTCAACTCTTATGTTATGAAGAATAGACAAATAAACTTCCAGAATCAGATCAGTTTAAATCCAGTAATATATGTATTTATGTAATCATTTTAAGATTGTATATATTTCATAAAGAAATTACAGTTTACCAAGCACACCAGATCAGATTACAGCCAGCTTAGCAAACTAAATTAAGAACATTACTGTATGGCATAAGGCAGTATGGTTAAGATTAATTTAATGAAGTTACAGTTTTTACTATTTATTGTAGACAGTAATGATGAGTTCTTACAGCATTCAGTAGTACTGAAAAGTTAAATGATGTCAGCTAAAGAAACAGTTATGGTGAGAAAGTGGGTGGAGTTTCACTCACAGAACAGTATGCTGAAATCTGAGGGTCACGAGATTAAATGTAAAAAGTGCAACAGTTAAGATTAATTTTATACAGGTGCAGAAATGCACAATGTTAAATTACTACTTTAGTTTTATTTGAGGTTATGACAAGAAAAACAAAGTCACTGAAATTTCAGTTTGAGTTAATAATAAAGTGATTTAATAATACAGCCTTTCCATGTCTCTGTAGTACATTTCACAATTGCAAGAGTTTATTAGCAGCAAATGTTTGATTCATGCAGAAGAATGTAAATAAAGTTTGGGCAACAAGTAGTGCTATAAGTTTATAATTGTTAAAGATGCAACTGTTATTTTAAGGACCTGATACTAAATACAATCAAGAACTTTAGCCACCCAGCCTTGTGCAAGAGAAGAAAATGAGAGGTTTTATATCCCTAACCATACAAAGTACACTTGGACATTAAAGCAGGCCTTCTAATACCCCATCAGTGACTGGGACAATGCAGAGTAAAACTTGGCAAGAGCTGTGGTGCAGAAGATGACTGTCTATGCGTTTCAGTTATTTCTTCAATGTTTAAAGTTAAAATGTGTGAGTTAAAGCAAGTATGTATACTTTCGGTTATATAACAGTACTGGTTTCAGTTTATGTTTTTATCTATGTTCAGGTAATACTGGCAAAAATATATAACAAGAACAGATTTTAATTTATTTTTTATCTGTGTTCAGGTAACACTGTCAAAATGTTCTCATGTTTTCAGACTATTGTACAACAGCACTAGTTTTCAGTCTATCTATGTTCAGATAATACTGACAGGAAAATGTACTAATAGTTTAGTTTCAGAATATAACATTTACCAGTTTCAGTTATGCTTTTATCTGTGTTTAGGTAACACTGGCACTAGGTATTCCTTTAGTATTAATTTAATTAGTCTCTAGAATATATTCAGCTATTTTAAATGTTCAGTATAAATATGTGTCATATTTCAGTCAAATTTCAGAATGTAGGAATAATATTCAGTTACTTTACATTATTCAGTTAGTTTTAAGGGTGAAGTGACAATTATTTGTAACAGGCATATTACTTCATACATTTCTACTACATCATCCTTCACATAAGTGACAGAATTATTTATTGCAGGCTTATTAAGATAAGTTATCTAAAGAATAGATAGTATTAGTTATTCAATATACTCAAGCCATAGCAGGGCAGGCTTAATTTGTTAATTAATTTACACATTACAGTGCACTTTACATAATTATTGTACATTAGTTAGAAAATGGAAAGGCATAGACTTAAAATGCAGAAAGCATAGGTGTTAGTAAAGTATTACAGCTCATAAATATTCATAGAATATTCAGACACAAATTTAGGAGGCAGACATCTATTATAGCATATAAAAGTTAAAAAGATAAGTAGCATTATTAGCAATTCTAGGTAAAAATTTATAGACACGAGTTAATATAATATATCAGCAAACAAAGAAATCCAACCAGCCCAAATGTTGAAAGTTATACAACACAAAATGCCCAATAGGAAGATAACTGGAATAAGAAGCAGAACCACGACAAGGTAAACTCCTCTTATTTAATACAAAACAGTGAGAGCTTTTGCAATGGTGACCATTGCTTCATCAGATAGTTCATTCTTGAAGAGTGCTAATGAGGAACTCTGTTTGACATAGATAGGTAGTCTGTTCCAGAGTGTGGGGAGTCTCTGGGACAGGAATCTATCCCTCCAGCATGTTCTGTTTATTGTGGTGACAAGGTTTAGGTCCCTAGACCGTGTAACTTGGAGGGATTGGGATTTCTTTAAGTGGAGCATGTCCATCAGCTCTGGGTTTGACATAGCTTTGTATGTTAGGCAGAGATCGCCTCTGAGTAGGTGATATGTGACAGAATAAACTTGGAGTTTTTTGAGATGGTCTACGTAGGGCATCTGTTTGAGGCCAGTAATCCTCTTTGTGAGGTATTTCTGTGGCTTTTCTAGTTGTTGTAGATGTCTTGTGAGGTACATACCAAAAGGGGCATTGTACTCTATAATGGGTCTAATAAGTGATGACTAGAGGGGGACAATGACCTCTTTTTTTCTGGATGAGAAACCTTTTGTGATGAGGTGAGCCACATAGAAGGATTTCCTGATCACTGTGGCAATGTGATTATCAAAGGAGAGACAACTGTCCACCTGTGTCACAAGGTCTCATCACAGTTTTGGCGTTAAGTAGACTACCAGCTATGTGATAGTTCATGGGTACAGAGCTTTTACCAAAGGGGATGACAATACACTTTTTGGCATTGAGCTTCAGGCCATGGCTTTTACACCAGGCATCTGTCTCAGTGAGGCCCTTTTGTAGTATGTCCACATCATTAGGAGGTTCGATTATGGCTCCTAGTTTGCAGTCATCTGCAAACTTTGTTAGCCAAAGACCTTCTGTGTTAGCCTGTACTTCAAAGAAGTAGATACCAAACAGGAGAGGACCCAGGACTGATCACTGTGGTACTCCACTTGTCACTGGTCTGAAGTCAGATTTAGAGTCTGCTAATTTCACAGTGTGGGTTCTGTCCATGAGTCAGTTGGCAACCTATCTTGAGACATAGGGATTTATACCTAGTTTAGTGAGCTTATCTATAATTCCAGAGTGGGGGATGGTGTTGAAAGCCTTGGTGAGATCTAGATAAGCCGTGTGAACCACCTTACCCTGATCTATGGCTTTGGTGACTGCTTCAAAGAAGTCAATCAGGTTTAGGAGACATGATCTGCCTTTTACAAATCTGAACTGGGTAGGGTCCAGAGTTTGGAGATTATCAATGTCTTTGTTTATGAGTTCCATGATGATACGTTCCATGGCCTTGCAGACCAGGCTCGTCAGGCTAATGGGGTGATAGTTACCGGGGTCCATCGTGGCTCCCCCTTTGTGGAGTGGGATAACCGTCATGGTGCACCGTTCACTGGGCACAAAGCCTGAGGTGAGGCAATGACTGAACATGGTACTTAGGTAGGGTGCCAATTCATTCTGTAGTTCATGTAGAACACAGCCTGGGATATTGTCAGGTCACATTGATGCTGTATTCTTGGCTTTGGAGAGTGTGTTTTTTTACCTGTTCAGCCATGATTACAGGAACTTTGCATTCTTCTGGTATAGAGATGGGCCCTCTAGGGGGTGAGAGGGGGGTAAAGTTAGCACTGAATCTATCTGCCAGGATGTTAGCAATATCAGTTGGTTCTGTATATTTAGTGCCATTGTGCAGTAACTCAGAGCAGGTCTGAGTGTTGCCATTGATATTCTTGACATAACTATAGAATGCTTTGTGTTTGTCTTTAGAGTCAGTGGCAATTTTGTTTTTGTAACTAGCTTTGGAGGATTTTATGAGGGATCTCAGCTTCTTATTGAGGTTGACCAGGGAGTTCCTCCAGTCATGGGATTTTACTCTTTTTTGCAACAGTTTCTTTCTTCTGTTGTAGAGTTTGTTTATGGCAGAGGATCACCAGATTGGCTTCCTTTTTTGGAGGATAGCATCTTGGTTCTATTAGGGATAGCATGATCCATGCACTCGTGTAAGTGCTTATAAAGTGCATTTGTGTAGGATTCAGCAGTCGTACCTCTATTGTCCTCCTGCATGGGTGTCATGAAGTTTGCCACTTCTGTCTTAAAAAGTGTGAACTTGGCTTTGGAGAAGTTTTTTACAGTGGTTTCCCTTATTGGGGGTGGGGGCGGGATGTGGATGTCTAGGGTGACTAGCTTGTGGTCGGATCTGACCAACGAGGAACTGACCTCTGGTGTGGAACACTGGTTGCCCATGTTGGTAATGACCAGGTCTAGGATATTGCTGCCCCTGGTGGGGGTGTGAATAAGTTGATCCAACGCGTTGGAATTTATGAATTCCAGAAAACATTGAGGAAAAGAGTTGGTACATGAGCAGTTTTCCCAGTTAATGGTGGGGTAGTTGAAATTGCCCATTATTAGGGTGTTAGGTTGTACCCTAATACTTTCCAGTGTATCAAAAAATGAGGAGTGGGAATCCTGGGGCATGGTGGGGGGTCTGTAGCAAGATACAATTTGGATTGCGGTCTTGCCCAGAGTTAGTTGCACTTGGATAATCTCGGATGCATTATGCTGTGCAACTAGCCTGGAGGTGTGAATATCCTTAATGAATATGGACATGCCTCCACCTTTAGTGCTTCGTTCCAGGTTAGGTGGCTGAAAGATGTGGTATGAATTATAGCCTGGTAATGCAGGGGTGCTCTCTGGAACTTTGAACCAGGTCTCTGTCACTGCACAGATGTCAATGTACTCCATTTTAAGGAGTGCCTCGGGTGAGTGCATTTTGAGGTTTAGACTTCTAGCATTGAGTAGCATTACCCTCAGATTTGTCATTTGAACCTTGCCTAAAAAAGGAACTATAGGGGTAGCAAGAGCCTTAGCCAGTATCCAGAATCCCAAGGACGACAGGTGCAAGCCATCTCTGGCAAAGAATCGTGGTCTGTCGATCATGTCATCCCAGGCAGACAAATACTGGATCCCCTTAGAATGACACCAGAAGCTTAGCCAATTCTTGAAGTCAATAATTTTGTCCTTGTACTGTGACATCATTCTGGGTGATGGCAGGATGCTACTCAGGGCCAGGGTCATACCTGCCTGGGCTACAAGATCGGAGAGATCCTCCATGTCTCTTTTCATGTAGTCCAGAGAGGTACATCTCAGGTCATTCACACCAACATGGACAATGACAGTGACATATTTGTACTTGTTGTGGAGTGACCTGAGTGCGTGCATTATGTGGTGGATCCTGGCACCTGACAGGCAGTTGACAGTAACTTTCACCTTGTTTAGCCTGGTGAGTGGAACATCAGTGTGCCTGACAATAGAGTCACCTATGACTAGAGTGTTAGGTAAGTTGTTATGCTTATGGGCTGTGGTTGAGTGGCACACTGAGTTTGTGGGTTATGTGTCATTTGGGTTGTATTGGGGGTGGAGTTTGCTTGCATTTCTGCTTTGGAGGTCCCTGATGCTTGGGCATGTTTTTATTGAGAGCCTCCATGAATGTAGGTGTGTGTTTTGTGTTTCTATGTGTGCGTTTTGGTGGTGTAGGTTTTGAGGGACTATGTGATGAGTGTGGTGTGGTGCAAGTATTCACCTTTTCCTCTTGACTGTTTAGTCCAGTCTTGGCTGAAGACAGCTTTGCTTCCAGTTTGGCAATATAAGTACATCTCTCACAAGTTGTAGTGTTGGGTGGTAGGAGGAGAGGGTTGTCTGTGTACATGAGGCAATTGCTGCATTGCCCCAAGATGCCCAGATTCATCAGGTAGACAGGAGAAATCACCGGGAGCTGACCCTTAGACATGCCTGGATAGTTGCTTATTTATTAAGTACTTAAAACTGCTTTCCTCTAGACAAGTGAAGAAAGTTGAGTGCTGTAGTAATTTGCGGCTTATTTAGTGTTTACAATGAATTCTGAACAAGTGCTGAGTTCAAAGAAACAGATTTGAGTGCTGAAACTAGAAAATGGCTAGTTCTAAGAAACAAAATTAAGCTAGAAGGCTTCCCTCCAAAACAGAAAGGCTTGGGGGCTCAGAAGCCTACAAACAGTCTAGACCACTTACAGGAAAGGCAGGAAACAAGCTTAAACATTTTTTTTCTTTACCAGATGCTCTCTTTGTACACAGTAGGAGTGCCTGAAATCAGAATATGATCTCACTGCACTCAGTTGAGTGAGCAAATGAGATGGGCCCAGAAGGAGTATCTCAACACAAATTTACAAAAGGGGCGGGCAGTTTCAAAGCCACCAAGATTAACACCAAAAAAAAAAAAACAGGGAGGGTGGGTGGAGAACTAACTGACAAAACAGAGTCAAAACTTCCAGTTCAGTTAATATTCAATGTAACATAAATAAATCAATTTAAATGCCGTATTATTTAAAAAATGTGCAGATAAAAGGTACTTAAATTCTCTTATACATCCAGTTGAATACAACTAGATCTTAGCTGGCCAAAGCTGAGGTTTTAAGCAGAAAATATTCCTAAATGTACCACTTAAATAAGCAGTGACAGGCTATCAATGAATGATACTACCCCCCACCTGCAATTACTAACAGCAAACAAAAATTAGCAACCACTAACTGACAAAACAGATTCAAAACTTCCAGTTCAGTTAATATTCAATGTAACACAAATAAATCAATTTAAATGCTAAATTACTTGAAAAATGTGCAGATAAAAGGTACTTAAATTCTCTTATACGTCCAGTTGAATACAGCTAGATCTTAGCCAGCCAAAGCTGAGGTTTTAAGTAGAGAATATTCCTAAATGTACCACTTAAATAGGCAGTGACAGGCTATCAATAAATGATACTACCCCCGCCTGCAATTACTAACAGCAATAAAAACCTAGCAAGCACTAACTGACAAAACAGAGTCAAAACTTCCATTTCCGTTAATATTCAATGTAAAACAAATAAATCAATTTAAATGCTGTATTATTTGAAAAAATGTGCAGATAAAAGGTACTTAAATTCTCTTATACATCCAGTTGAATACAGCTAGATCTTAGCTGGCCAAAACTGAGGTTTTAAGCAGAAAATATTCCTAAATGTACCACTTAAATAGGCAGTGACAGGCTATCAATGAATGATAGTACCCCCACCTGCAATTACTAACAGCAAATAAAAATATAGCAAGCACTAACTGACAAAACAGAGTCAAAACTTCCAGTTCAGTTAATATTCAATGTAACACAAATAAATCAATTTAAATGCCATATTATTTGAAAAATGTGCAGATAAAAGGTACTTAAATTCTCTGATACATCCAGTTGAATACAGCTAGATCTTAGCCGGCACAAGCTGAGGTTTTAAGCAGAAAATATTCCTTAATGAATTCACATATGTTTTAAGAGACATTGAACAGTTCTTAGTGGACCTCTATGGGGCAGTGAAAAATATGGGGACAGCAGATACAGGGATGTTAGCCACATTTGATGTAGTGTCTTTGTTTATGAGTATACCCAATGATCAAGGGATAAACATGGTGAAATCAGTGTTGGTAAGGCAAGGACAATTTTCTAATATCAAGATAGATTTTCTTTGTATGCTATTAGAACTGGTACTTGAGCACAATATTTTTATGTTTAATGGTATATGCTATAAGAAATTGTCAGGGGTTGCTATGGGCACAAGCTGTGCCAATACATATGCAAACCTAGTTATGGTAAATTGGGAACATGAACACCTATTGGGTAATTCCCAAATAGCCTTTTATAGGCATTTTGTAGATGATTCTTTATTTTTTGTAAGGGTGATGGTGAACAACTCAAATCTTTACATGAACATTTGAACACCACCAGTGACTTTAAAGTTCATGATGAACTGCTCTGAGAAGAGCATAGACTTTCTGGATGTCACCATATACAGAGAAAGTAATCAATGGTTCATGAAACTACATAGAAAACAATGCTATAGACCATCCTTCCTACATAGAAATAGTATGCATAATCAATGTGTTTTTCCCAATATCATCAGAGGACAGGCAATGAGAATATCTTGCTTATGTTGTCAAGAGGAAGTGTACAAAGTTGAACTTATCAATATAAGAACAGGCTTTATAAGTAGGCACTATAGTGAACAAGAAATTGACAAGGTATATTATAATGTACAAAAAGAAAGAAGAGGTAAAGCCAAGCCCTACTACTCTGAAAGAGCATGTAGTGAAAGATCAGGCACTAAGAACAGAGCACTAACATACACTCTCATAGTCCTACCATACACAAAGGATGTGAAAAATTTTGAAACTATTATACGATAGAATTGGCACATGTTGCTAGTAGATGAGGATACTACTATATAGTAGGCAGACAACCACACTTTGCATTCAGAAAAAAGAAAAATCTGAAACAGCAGCTGTGTTATCCAAGGATGTTTGCTTTGAAGGACAATACAGTGAATGGCACCCTTAGGTGTGGATGATGTGCACACTGTATTTATATAGATGAGTCCAGATTTAAACACCCAGAAACAGGGCATCTATGGGAACTTAGGAACTCTGCCAGCTGTAACATCAGTAATGTAGTGTATGTAGCCCACTGTAAAACATGTTTCCAATTCTATGTTGGTAAAACCAATCATCACCTTAGGGAACGGATAAGGGACTATCTCTATTGCACCAGAAAAGGGAAACTATATAGTGCTCTAGCTAGGCATACATTGGCTAAGGGTGATGAGCATATATTTCTATTTCAGGTCCTACACATCCAGAATGTCAACAATAGAATGGGGGACATAGTTAACACTACCGAAAATATGGAAGTAAAATGGATTTTGCAACTGGGAGCACACAGAGGCTTGGGCTTGAATGTGTTCCACTGAAGCCAGCATTAAAATCCAGAAGGTTAAGATAACATTACCATCTAAGTAAGTGTCACTCTAATGTGAGGCGACCATAATACATAAAAACATCCCTTTGAAGCTTGTTTTAATACAAATAAAAACACAAGTATATGTATTCATCAAGTAAAAATACATGCATTCATTAGGTGATTTTCTGTATATTATTTGTATTTTATATTTTGTATATGTGGTTTTTATTAGATTTTATTAAATCCTGGTATTAATTAAGTGTAAAATGTAACCACAGTAATTAATTAACTGCTGCGTGTTGGAATTAATTTTTTGAGTGGTAGGATTGGTCATTTTGTAATGAATTAAAGCATTTAAATGCTGCTCCTTTTTGAATGAACTGTCTGATGAAGCAATGGTCACCACTACGAAAGCGCTCACCATTTTGTATTAAATAAGAGGATTTTACCTTGTTGTGGTTCTGCTTCTTATTCCATTTATCTTCCTATTGGGCATTTTGTGTTGTATAACTTAATACAATATATGTGGCATTTATGTTTTAAAACCAATTATGAAGTTATTCTTTTAGTGCTGATTTCAATTAGTCTGCAGAAAATAGCCAACATGCTTGATAAGCTATACAATAAAAAATTAACTAAATAGTACGTTGTGTAAATATTTAAATCTATGAACAACAGGGAAAGGTTTTACTTGCTATAAGAGAGAGGCATCATGGTACACTAAGGCACCAGTTCATAAGGTAAAAACCATAAACATTAGACAGTGTAATTTTACCATTACAGCATACAGAAATAGGTAAAAAATAGGCAGGCTTAACAGTTCAGACTCTGTCTAACTTAAATAAAGATTCACAAAGACAGATTAAGAATGTTGATATTCATCAGATAAACAACATCAATGAAACAAAATAATTTAAACAACTTTACATCCAATGAACAATCAGTAAAAAACATATTCTATTCTGAGGGGGCTTCATAGGGTACTGCTTCATTTAAACCAGGTGCTTTGACCACTATATAAAAAATATCTGTTGTTGCACACATAGCCTTAGCCTTGAACCAATTGCCACATGGCACACTACCAGCATTTCTCTTAGGAAAAGACTCCTTCTCCTCTCCCTATCTAATATATCTTTTGGGTTTTATTCCTTCTAATTTTTGGATGATGTCACAACAACTCCCTATACTACTACTATATAACATAAACTAAAAAGTGTTGTACATTAGGTCTACTAGTGTAGTCTGTCTTCTCGATGTCCTTCATGGCACAGCCAAGGTTTGAAGGTTTATGTATATGTATAAAGACATTTTTGTTTGGCCGAGGGCAACTTTCACATAGATAGTGAAATCAATAGAAATCAAGAGTATGAACTGGGAAAAGTCACAGATATCAGTAGAGATAGATAGAAAGAAGGAAAGTAGGTAGGAGAGGGTATAAGCTTAATATCGGTGGTTGGTTGTGGAGGTTCCAAAGCTATAGTAGGAAAAAAAAAAAAAATGGCATGAAATAAAAAGGACAGGAGGAAACAGAGACAGACAGACACACACATTAAGATGTACTGAAGAAGTTGTTTATACATACATATAGTATATAGGGTGGGTGTTTGTGACATCATAAAAAAAATGGGAAAATTTAAAGTGAAGAAGAACTCAAAGCCATAGTAGGGGGAAATGAGCCGCTTTGGCTAGCTGAGGTAAAAAAAAAAGAAATAATAATAATAGATAGGAGGATTAGGAGAAGGAAGAAGTTTATGCTACTAACCAATGCTACTAGTGTACCATGTGGCAGGCAATAAAAAAGCCTGTAAAGGCACCTCTTTAACCACTAAAGGAAAAAACAAGCAGTTGGTAGCAAAAGCTGGGCAGTAGGCTAAGTAGGACAACAGATATTGTTTATATACAGTGAGTGTCAACATTGTTCTAATTTTTATGTTTGGCAAGACCAACTGTATGTTTAAAGTCATAATATAGCAGCATTCTGCTATTATAAGAATGTGTTGCTGTACAATACACTGTGCTTGATCACATTCAAGAATATGGCACACTTTCTTTCAAGTTCAGTTCAGAGCCATTGTTAATTCAAGGGGGAGGAGGGGGGGAAGAGCAACAAACAGACAAGAAGAGGCTAAATGGATTATTGATATGGCACATAGAGCACCTGGGCAAGAAGAAGGGAATGAAGTGAAGCTTCACCCACTCGCCGTCAGCGTTGTGGGCGGTGTTGATTCATTAAATGTAAAATTGTTTTATTTTTTTTTTTTGATGTTGTTTATCTGATTAGTGGTTGAAGGGTTAAAAGCTCATTTCATTTGTATCCTGTGCATTTTATGCTGTTTTTTTTTTTTTTATTAAAATTAATAGAAGTTCTCTGGTTCGCCTTTTTTTTTATATCAGTGTTTTTTTTTATTTGCATTGGGCAGAACTTAAGTGAGGCACCTAACATTTATTTGGTGTTGCAGATTAAGAATGTGTATGACATATTCTAATCAGCTTTAAAAGCCATAGAAATAAAAGACACTCATTTTCAGAATAATGTATAGGTTTTGAATATATAACTCATATATCAGATCTTAAAGAGTCTAAAGACTATAAATTTAGATAATATGGAAATTAAATCATAAAGTTAACAGACTTCAAGCTTAGTGGTCAAAATTAAAATTATTCACCAGATAAAGAAAAACAATTGCCTAGTTATAATTAAATCATAAAGTTAAGAAACTTCAATCCAAACAGGCAATAAATGCTCAAACTTAAAATTGCAAGTTTATTTACCAAATAAAGAACATTTATTTTTCAGTTTATGAGTCAGGTAGCATAAAGCTGTATACGGTAGTTAGCAATACAGATGTAAGGTAACTACAAAAGTAGGTCCCTGTATACTTTTGTCAGGGACCTCTGGGGCAACTGTTAGATTAGGGATTTTAATGCATCCATTTTAGAAAAGATAGTTAAGCAGAAGGGAAGAATAACCTTGCTGATCAAGCATGAGTGATAACAGTTCCCAAGGGAAGGCTACAGACTGTTCTTTTTACAGAATGTTCCTTTCTGAAGGGAAAGATGTACATAGCAATAAAATGCTAAATACAAGGCTTAGAAACCAAGGTAACCAAGGCCAAGGAGGTGTGTAAAGTATTACAGGGTTTTGTTATATTAAAATATACTTCAGATACAGTTAGGGAAGTCAGTTAGTTAGTTTGACCTGACATACAGAAAATATTAAATATCCAGCATTATAGAAATAAAGCTACAATATAGACACTCCAGCCTGAGCACAGAAGACAGGTCAAATAAAGATTGCTTCAGTTTACATCATTCAGGACAATCAGAATATATGTGCAGAAACTTTGATATATTTAGCAGCACTGTTATTACTAACCAGCATTCCAGCATTTCTACAGACTGTTACTGTTTATCAGCACTGTTAATGAAGAGAGTATTCATATATTGTGAACATCTAATAAAGTCTTATTAAATGAACGACAGTGTTTGAAGAATTCATTCTAAAAATACACAAAACTTGGCCCATAAAGGCGAGATTGGCACCTGTTCAACAGAAGTTTGGGTAATTAGCAGATAAAGACTTTCATTCCACTATTATTTCAGTGGTTTCCCATTAATTCCAGCATAGTACAGTCTCAATCATTTCTTTCAAACACATAATGATAAACTACTTTGACATTTACTAAGAATTTCTTGAATTTAAAATAATGATTACTTATATATGTTGAAAATGCATTCTTATTATACTGCTATTATATTACTCCATCTGCAAGTGCAAATGACAATATATGGATTACCCACTTCGGAAATGGCTGCATAAAAGACTGCAGACAGGTTTTTGGGAAACACTATTTTTTCTGAAAATGTGTTCAGTAACATATTGTTCATACAGAGATAGAATATAATTGCAGTTTTATACCTATTTTAATTTCCTTATGGTGATAAATTTAGCTATCCCACTTCTGATGCTATAATAATAAACATACATATACTTAATGACTTTTTAATGTTTCAGTCATTACAGATCATTTCAAATATTGTTAGTGTGAGGAAAGGAGGCCATACAAAGCTTCAGTTTGGGCATTACTAAAAATCGTATGAGTAGGGAATCTGATCACTTTAGGTTTCACAGAGATGAATTATTAATACTTTTTTTTTGTTAGTATTTGACATCATTTAAAGTACTATCCAGAAGGAACAGTATTACCTGTTAGTGGAATGATGTTTCTTGTAGGGTGTGGAGTTGTTAGTGGTCTTGTCTACTTTTAGTGATATCATAGCTGCACTGAAATTAATGTTGTACATGTATTATTATTATTATTATTATTATTATTATTATTATTATTATTTTTTTTTAATTTATTCAAATACTGTTAATCTCTTATTGAACTACTACAGCTGTTTTTTTATATTTATATATTATACAACTTATAAAGTAAGACTTTAAAATACTTCAAACTGCATATGATGCAATATATTATATAGGATTATTCTGCATTATGCAAAACTCTAAAGACTTATCAGCTTTATGCAGGAACTTAAATGAAACTATTCTAACATCTGTGGCTCAGTGTACACCGGAGTCTTTCCAGAATGTATGTGTTTATTATTATTATTAGTATTATTATTATTAGTAGTAGTAGTATTTGGAAATAGATTATTTTGTCTATTAATATAAATTGTAAATTATTGATTTCTTTATTTTTTTTCCATTCACATGCTATATTGTTTAGTATTTCTTAATAACATACAAAAATTCACTTATACTCAGAATATGAATTCCTTAAATATATCTCTACATATTAAAAGTGGCAATACAAGAAGGAATATAAAAAAACTGACTTTAAACAAGGGTGATGTTATTCTTTGCAGGAAACTCAATAGCAAATTATATTGATTTATTAAATACTTTTGGCTATAAAGTTTTATCAGTGTCATGTTTTGGGAAAACAGAAAAGCTGCTATAATTCCCTGGAAAAAGACTCAAATCCCACCTAAGATTGCAAATAAAGTAAATGAAAATAAAGGAATGTACTCAACTGTCACAATAATCCACATTAGCAAACTAAATACCTATGACAGTTTTTACTGGATCTGTGGTATAAGTTCAAAAGTAGTAAATGAGCCCTTGGAAAATAAGTTTAATTTTGGCAGGGGATTTTTAACCACAAAATTAAGTCCATCTCAAGTGTTGATTAAAATTTTAGAATTCAGTCTCAGCATAATGCCTGTATAAATGGTTAGGAGATAATACTATAGCAATAACCCATGCCTGGGTGTGGGTAATGCTGGATTTACCCATGGTTGGTGTGGTTTGGTCACGAGAGCGAAGCCCGAGTGGCTAAATAAAGCCAACCGTGGGTAAATCCAGTATTACCGACACCCAGAAGTGGGTTATTGCTATTATATAATGACATTATTTAAGAAAAAAAAAATACTTATCTTAAATAATGGCATTGTATAATGCCTCCTTGCTGCCCTTCCGCAGCGGTCTGGTATTCTGCAGCAGTTCTAATGTACTGCGCATGCATATGCCCATGCAGTACATCAGAGCTGTGGGCAAAAGCAATGGAGAAAGCAAGATCTCTGTTGCTTTTTACAAACTGTTTTGTTATGTTAAATGGGTTTAACACAGCGAGACAGCCTTAAAAAAAGCAACGCAAAATCTCTGTTGCTTTTTTTAAAGCTGTCTTGCTATGTAAAACCCATTTAACATAGCAAGATAGTTTTGAAAAAAGCAACGGAGAAAGCAAGATCACTGTTGCTTTTTACAAACTATCTCGCTATGTTAAAGGAGTTTAACATAGCAGGACAACTTTAAAAAAAGCAACGGAGAATCTCCATTGCTTTTTTTAAAACTGTCTTGCTATGTTAAACTCGTTTAACATAGCGAGACAGTGTGAAGCAATGGAGATCTTGCATTCTCCGTTGCTGTAAAAAAAATTTTATTGGTAGTTTTATAGGGAAAATTGCTTTCTACATGTTTGGGTCTATACAAGGCATTGCTACTACTGCTGCAGGAGGGTTCCTATTACCAGATCGCATACGCAGTTTGTTGAATGCATTTTGATCAAACTGACAACAACAAAAAGGCAAAATAACGAAGTGGCTTTTCAGCGAATTCTTTCTCTGGGAAAGAATTCACTAGGCTGCTTTCGTTACTTTGTCATTTTCAGCAATGTAGTGAGATTTCAGAGTTGGTATATTTAAGTAGGGGGGTGTGGGGGGCAAAGCCCCCTACATTATGTAATGTTTTAAAGTATTTATTTATTTTTTTTTTATTTTGGAACAGCGATTTTTTTTTCCCCTTGGAAAAAAATTCTCTGTTCTGAGGTTTCAACTTTGTATGCCTTCACTTACATGAGGTTGATTATTTATTGTTCGCTTTTCTAAGCGTGCGATAATATAATATAGACCCATGCAGGATGAGCTCCATGCAAATGCACCTAATTTAGACAGTTACTAAAAACACAGTAAACTGGCTAATAAGCCCTCTGGCTAATAAACCAATTGCACTCAGAGCCTTTCCATGTGTTTCCCAACACAGACAGACTAGGCAATTACCCATTGCCACTAAATGAATACTCCCATTCTTCTTAATGTAAAAACACACAAAAAGTTTACTCCAAGTGCAAAGCTACCATCAACAGTCTTAAACAACTAGCTGGACAATACTTTGGAAGGCAACTTCAAGACCAATAAACCAACAGAATAAACACTGAGAAGAAATTAACTTTTTTAATTAAAAATAACAGTTCAATTCAGCAAATAAAATAAGACCAGTATGCTTAAATAATTTGAAGGAAGTGCAGTTTTTAAATCTGAAGGACTTAACTTTGTCTGGATGGCACTGGATGTTAAGCATTTGAGCTCTGTGGAAGTGAGCCAAGAGCCGAGCAAACATACCAAATGTATAGACTCAAAGAAAAGTGACTAAACCCACTAAAAACCCTCTGGCAGATGAAACAGTCTCATTTTAAGCTTTCCTGTATGTTTTCCAACTCAGACAGACCAGGCTACCCTTCTACTGACACTAGATTTGCAATGCCAGCTTTCTTAATGTAAAAATACATTTTAGTCTGCCAAAAATGAAAAGGTACCAAAAACAAATCCAGCAACTAGTTGCAAGTAAGTAAAGCAATCCAAAGGCAGGCAAGCCAGCAATGAGGATCACATGCTTTACATCAGTTTCAAAGCACACTAACAATCTAAAGGCAGGGCCTTTCCAGTTTCATGTGTCAGTACCCAGTAAGAAGTGCAGAGGAGATAAGCCTTCTATGGACAGGTATTCAGAAGAAGATTCTAGTGGGAGCTTCCAAGGCCCATATATACAGTAGGGGTAGACAGCTCAAAACCCTCAAAGTTTAGAAGCACAACAAAAAGGATGGGTGGGTGGGGAAAAAAACAAACAATGGATATTTTTAAAACCCAAATTAATTTACACCGGTAGCTTCAGATTCAGAAGAGAAATAGTAAAAATACAATAAAATAAGAGCCCACTTAGATCTTATTTAAACACCTAGACAGCAACTATAAAATGCCTGTGAAGTGGCATTACAGCTGTTATATGTCAAACCTCAGGGACCAAACCAGTTGATATGCTCATGTTGGATAGTTGTATGAGTGACTCTACCAGTGCATGTTTAGTGCTGTTCAGCAGGTGGCCTGGTATGTTATTGGGATGTATTTTTTGTTTTGAAGAGTACTGTTAACACGTGTTGTTTTATGATGATAGGAGGGTTGAGATCCTTAGGTATACATGGGTTCTGTATAGATGTCTTGGAGTGAACTGGCACTGAATTTGCTATTTTATCAGCACTAGCCACTGAATTATAGTAGGTAGTACTGTGAAGACTGGTAGAGAAGGGTGAAGGCTGCCAGCCTAGCCAGATAGAATTGTGCAGATAATTCTATCATTTGTAAATATGAATGTAAGCTACAGGCTTGTTGTCTTACATTTAAATAAATACTGTTACATGTGGAATTGGAAATAAATGTGACAACAGTGAACTTTACTGACCAAAGTAAAGCATGTGGTTAACCTTTGAAGTAACAGGGGTGCCAAAAAGTCTAGATGAAGAAATTATTTCTATTGTTTTAACCAAGAGTTAAATTGCTAGATTTAAACATGCAAATGTATTTTTACTGTTCTGTTCCTAACCAGCTGCAAGATAACAAAAGGGAGATGTTAATAATTTAAATGTATTTAATCTGTCATCCTGGGAACACCAGGAAAGTATAAAAGATTATGTAATGTTTATCAGAACTGCAATAGCAATTTAAACATATAGAATCAGAAGGCATTGAGCATTTTTGTCTTGAACATCCAACTCAGCACTCTAACTGTTGTCTGTGTAAGTAAGTTATTTTAGAAATGTTTTCTTGTAAAAATAGCTAGAAATTAGAAAGATTAGACCAAGTATTTTTCTGTGATGTCAGACCTGTACTACTGATTTATTTTAAGCATTTCTGTGTGATCTCTGAACTCTTGACTAGCACTGGCTGTGTAGTAGAAAGTATTGTCTTATGGTTTTTATTATTTATTATTAAATATTTTGAAACCTTTTAACTGTGGCTGGTTTTCTGTACATATAATTTAAACTCTTTAGAATACTTGCATGCATTTGGTAAAACTGTACATAGCCACTCTAATAAGCCTTGACTGATTAGTCACACTTACCAATTGGATAATAATATTGCACAGTAATAATTTGACACCCTTTTAAAGGCCTTTGAGTAGCTGATAAATATTAGCTGGGTGGTGGTAGTAATTACTACCGTATAGTCTGGGTAAAAGGGTCACAGCTGGAGAACCTGTGCCAGCCTTTCCCAGAAGTGTCTGTGTGGTTGTGTAAACTCTTACCTTAAAGTGTGTGTGTGTCAGCTACTTGGGCAGGGACATGAAGCACTGGTTGGACAGAGAGGGTACTGGAGATTTTAGCTTGCCCAGCTAGGCTGAGATCTGGACCCTATAGTTGTTGCAGTGGGGAGTCTTATTGGGGACCTGGGGAGCAAGGGAGTGACCAGCCCCAGACTGGCTGTGATATCTGTGTGCCCTTAAGGGAAATTGCACTTTACTTTGTGTATTTGTTATCCTTTCCTCTCATATGAGATGCCCTCTCTGGTGTTAGTGGTGAGGATTGAGGCTCCTTGATTGCTGAACCCGGGCATGGGCATCACAAGTACCAATATGAATACATTTGGAAAGCTGTAGGGTGCTTATTTGTAACTTTTTGCAGCAAGTAAAGAAGAATTTAATATTATCCTTAGCTTTAATGCCAGCCTATGTTTATGGAAAGTTTTTGTTTTCCTGATGGCATTTTTTAGTACCTTAGATGACCTTTTGATGTTGACCTTAATTTTATTTATAGAACTTTCATTTTGCAATATATTCTGGTGAGCTTGTTCCTTTTATTGTATGTTTTATGCATGAAGACCACTAGCCTGGTTTGTTCTTACCCTTCCCATTTTATTTAATTTTAGAATTTTAGGAGAATTAACAATTATAGTGAAACTTTGAGACATAATCATAGAATTGTAGGAAATCTGTACATTTGAAGCATATTTTAGATTAGGGGTTTTGAAAGAGAATGTTATCAATTTGTGATCAGACTTTACTGGGGAGGATTGTACCAGTGGGATAGTGCATATAGATATATGATATTTGTAAGAACCACATCAAAAACATTTTAGCATCTAGTGGGATCTTTGATTATTTGAGCCAGGGAGATACTATTTAGGAAATCGATGTATTTGGGGGCATAGCCTACATGTAAGGTATTGGGCTCTCAGATTACTGATGACTAATTAAAATCACCCAGGAAAATAAAGTTTTTGTGTATTTGAAGTTCATCAAATGCATTTAATAAATGCAGATAGTTTCACAGGTCATCAAAGAGGCAAGCTGTCCTTTACAAAGAAAGTAGGGTTGTGTAGCAACTCATGCTGACACATACCGGATCACATTATTCATCCAATTGTTAAAAATCAGTCATATTTTGACTGTCAGTGTTATTGTTGCTGAACATAAGATTCCACTCAATTCTAGAGATTTTTCTGCATTTGAGAAATGCATGGAGAGCAAAAAACTTCTCTGCATGTATCCCTTAAGGTAAAACATTTACACTGACATGGACCACAACAATATCATAGTCATACGAGTTTATCTTGGGGGGTCTGACATGGACCACAACAATATCATAGTCATACGAGTTTATCTTGGGGGGTCTGACATGGACCACAACAATATCATAGTCATATGAGTTTATCTTGGGGGGTCTGACATGGACCACAACAATATCATAGTCATACGAGTTTATCTTGGGGGGTCTGACATGGACCACAACAATATCATAGTCATACGAGTTTATCTTGGGGGGTCTTGGGACAATAGAGATAATGCAAATCTTTTTTTTTTTTTGAGATAAACTAAATCTTGGCACTGCAAGGACAAGTCACTGTCATACTTTTTTTACCTAGCATTATGAAGATAAAGGCTATGAGTCTTATTATGGAGTTACCAATCACTAGCACAGTTTTGGTTTGGGGTATTTTTTTTCTGGTGACTCTCAGTATCGGATGTGGCAGTATGTCTTGTGATTTTTACTTCCTTTGAGACCTAGTCTTCTTAGACCTTGAGGCTTAGGCAATGACTTTTGTAGAACAACAGCCTATGCTATTTTCCATGTATTTGTGTAGACTGATGCAAAGGTTTGTGGTGCTCACAGATTTTTTTTGTTTGTGAGTGTGATAACACCATCATTTTTCTATTTTTACTGATAACTCCATCTTAGTTAAATATTTACATATCTTACTGGTAGTTTCTGATAGGATAAGTAGTAATCCATTGTCCATGAGCATCAGGCAGTTGCTACACTACTGAAGGTATGCCAAGGGTTATGAGGCTGGCAAGTGACGGAAGTCAAGCTGGCTGACCTTTCATTTAGTTAAATACTGTAGAAAATAAGGGATGCAAGAATTAATTGTATGGAACTTGGTTTGCAGGATGCCTTTTTTTGTTAAATTCTTAGGAGTACAAAGTTTTAAATGTGTCTTTTCTTTTTAAGTTTGAATGAGTACTGATAACTACTGGAGGTGCTGTACTAAGTTAGGTAAACTTGGTCCTACATAAAGCACAGCATCATAATGGGTATGTCTCTGGCTACATTTGCTAGGAGTTAACCTTCTATCAAAGTGCCTGCATCTGTCAAGTGAAGGTTTGCATGGTACTGAGTTAGGGATTTAAACAAACCAATGAAAAAACAGCTTTTGGCTCCAGCCAATAGTGCTAGCTTCACAGAAACAGCAGCAATATATTCTTACCAAAGGAATTAACACCACTGTCATTCATACTGCCCTCACACCTGCCTAAAACTTTGCTGTAATAGTGATTGAGTTATAACCAGTAAAAATGGAGAGAAAACAGCAGATTTAGCACAGAAAAACAACACAGTAATTACTGACTGTGGTTAAGTGAATCTACAACACAAATATTTAAATTTACAGCAAGGAAAATAAATTTAAATGAGCAAAACTTATTTAAATATTGCTAAAATGGCAGAAACTGTTAAAATAAAGAGAAAACAGCAGATTTAGCAAAGGAAAAACAATAAAGAACTTAATAAATTCAGTCAAGTGGCAGTATAAACATAGCACTTCAATTTCTGGCAAGGAAAAAAAAAAATCAGCAAATCTTCCCTCAAAAACATAAAAACACCAAAAATCAACCAGTGGCAATATGTGCAGAAGATGTACAAAGTACTTTCTTGATCTTAAGCTTTAAAATGAGGTCAAAGCACCACTTTAAGCTTTTCTAGCACATGTGCACTGATATCAGCTATTTGAAATCTAGATTTAGTGTATGTGCAAGTCTTTGTGTGTTACAGTTAATATAAGGGGACATATTTAGTGGTGTGTGTGTGTGTGTGTGTGTGTGTGTGTGTGTGTGTGTGTGTGTGTGTGTGTGTGTGTGTGTGTGTGTGTGTCTTGTGGAAGTATTACAGAAAGGGTCTTCCTAAGGTAAGCTGTAGAGTTAGAATTTTTTTTTGGCAAACAGTATAGCAAACCCAACCATAAAATATAAAACCCATGTGATAGATATTGTAAATATTCTTTTCCCAAAGCAATAATGAAATTAAATATGTGCTGCAATGCAAAAGAAATATGTTTGTTTCTAATGCAAGGTTTTGCCTTGTAAAGCAAGGGTTAGCTTGACAAGATTTTGAAATAAATGCTTCTGTGACAACTTGTTTAAGCAATCATGAAAGCAGTTAAAAAAAGATAAATAATAACAGCTATGTGTCTGACACCTGTGAAAATAAAACATGCTTAGTTTAACTGTAAATATGTTTGTGGGCTAAACATGGCACTCTGTTACAATAATATTTGGAACATACAAAGAAGGAAGTTGATCTACAGGGACTTTATGTGAGCTTTCAGATGCAGAAATAAATGAAATAAAATACAGACACTTCAAATGACGCAAGGATGACGTGGAGAGACTTTTTGTAAAGTCTTCAGATACAGCAAGGAAGAAAATAACCAAAGAAGGACATGAAACAGAAATCAATCACGCAAACCCCAAGGACATTGGAAAACAACATCTGTTGCTTTGAAAAGATATATAAACTGGACATTGTTCTCTCTTCTTGGGAGACATCTTAATCAAGGGTGCAATTGAGACAGTTCATGAAAAGCAAAAGACTGCATGTTATAATAGAATTGAAATAATCTTAGGCAGTGTAACTGTTTGGACAGATTAAACTATAATGGAAACAGCAGTACAGTGTGAGTCTGGTGATTCTGATGTGTTTCTGCAACAATTTAACAGCATGTACAGAGTAATCATAACAAAAGATATGCCACTACATAACTTATACATGTAACATAGCAACATTTATGATCCTAAGTTTGATAATATAACCATTAAAATGAAGGAAAAATAGCCGATTTAGCAAAGGAGAAACAATATAGAACTTAATGAATTCAGTCATGTGACTGTAAAACACAATACTTCCATTTTCCATTGAGGAAAACAAAATAAAATCAGCAAATCATGTTTCAAAAACAATAAAAATGTCAACAATCAACCAGTGAAAATATGTGCAGAAATAGTAAAGTACCTTCCTAATCATTGGCTTTAAAATTAGGTCAAAACCCCACTTTTAGCTTTTGATATCAGCTATCTGAAATACTGATTTAGTGCATATGCAAGTTTTTGTATGTTAGGATTAGAGTAACATGACGTATTTGTGGTGTGTGTGTGTGTGTGTGTGTGTGTGTGTGTGTGTGTGTGTGTGTGTGCACACGCGTGTGTTTGTCTGTATACTTGTATTTAGTGGAAGTATTAAGGAAGGGGTCTTCCTAGGGTAAGACATAGTGATAAAGAGTATTTTTTTTGCTAAACAGTACAGCAAACTCAACCATAAAAATATAGAAAACATACAGAAAGTCATCATAACAAAAGATATGCAGCTATGTAACTTGTACATGCAACAAATCAAAATTTACTGTGCTAAGTTTGAAAATATAAGTAGATATATGACTATTAAAAATAGTTTAATTGCCTAAAATTGCTTCTGTATAACTATTCAAACTCTAGATTTATAAGGCCTAAATAAACATCTTTGTATAAACTGTCCCAGAAGCCTGTATATATATATATATATATATATATATATATATATATATATATATATATATATATATATATATATATGAAGGATTCTTAACTGCACTTAAATATTGTATATCATAAGCTTATTTGCCTCCATCCATAAAGTTAGTATTTCCTTGTCCAGTGACAGACCCAACCAACCTCTCCTAGTATACAATTTTTAACTGCTCTTTACACAGAGCAGGTTGTAATATCTTTTAAAGATGCTAATCCAGCCACTTATATTATTTTTTGTGGTGGTTTCTAAACAGAAGCCAGATATAAATGAGTGATTTGCAGAGACTCTCATTAGCCATAACCTTTGGGATTTAAGTAGTTATTTCCTCCTTAAATAGAAAACTAGCATCTAAGTGTCTGCCTATACCTGCAATTCATGTGTAAATACATTACTAGCCATCTGTGTTACCACCTGCAAGACTTCTTTTGCAAATATGCACTCCCAGAGGAAGTGATAGTCATTCAAATGCACTTCCTGGAAAGTTGGGCTTAATTCACTTACAATAAACCCTTTCTTGGTCAGTACTCTCCATAGACCAACATTAGCTAATAGCAAAACAACCTCAAGAAGTGGGCCAGTGTACAGAAAAAAAATAGAAGTAAATACCCATTAAAAGCATCCATTTATTGTGAAAAGGATTTCATGTGAACTTCACACAAATTTGAGGCCTTCAAGTCTGTACTGCTTAATAAAGAGTAGATGTACATACAAAGCACTCAACCATAGTCTAGTAACCTGTAATACCACAGTCTTCAGAAGTGTTTCTTCTATTGACCTGCATTGACATCAAAAAAGTCTTCTTTTACAGAGTGTGAAAGAAGTCATGATGAAGTTGCAAATGTCTCCAAAAATCACTGGACTTTAATCTAAATTCTATGTGAAACTGCAATGGGTTTAAAAAACTGTTATCAAGGGGACCCAACAAGAATTCCAGTCTAGATATTCCCTTTGCTACTCATTCTGCATAGCAAATTCAACACCATTAATTTTTGGATGAAGGTCACCCTAAATAGAAAGCATCTCCAACCAAATAACTAAATTGTCTGCCAAATGTCTACTCAGCCTGATGGATGACAGGCAAAATGGTTCACCCTGTCTACCCCATTATGGCCAAGGAATTTGAAACAATATGTGACTCAGGCATTGTTGACAAATTCAAAAGGTTAGGTATAAACCCTTATGTCACCCCGTGGATAGCCAGCTGGCTTACAGACAGGACCCAGGAAGTTTAGAATTGTGTAGTCCACCTCTGCAAAGTAGCCAGTCACCAACACTGTCCCTCAAGGATTAGTCCTGGAACTGCTCCTTGTTGGCATCTACTTCTCTAAAGTCAGGGCCAATGTCAAAGATCTCTACTGACCAAATTTACAAATGACTGTAAATTAGGAGCAGTCATAGTCATAGAATCTCCCACTAACATTAATGTTCTCCAAGAAGGACTAACATAGACAAATAACTGCTGTCATATCCATAGACTAATACTAATTGCCAAGAAATGCATAACAATATCCTTTGGGAAGTAGACCACCCCTGGTAACTACCTTTTTAACAACACACTCTTAATAACTGACCCAGTAGTCAGAGACTTGGGGACATACATAGACAGTAATCTAGCCTTTGACCATCACATGTCTACAATAGTAAGGAAACTATTCTGTGTTGTGCACCATATAAACAAAGCTATGGCATATAGGTTCAATGAGGTCATTGTTCAACTATATTTGGCACTTATCAGACCTATCATTGAGTAAAATGCCCCCTTTAATTTATACCTAACCAGGCACGTATAGTTTTAATGTAGATAGAAGTTCTTCAATAAAAGAATACAGGGTGCAAATATAATGTCCTATACAGATATACACAAAGCCCTATCCCATATTCTGTCTCCTACAGGCTGTTGAGGGAAGATCTATGCCTGGCATGCAAGGCATCTTCAGACCCCATTCTGATGGACCTCTTTCATATCCAGAAAACAAACTGATTTCCTTCATATCCACAAAACAAACATCATCAGAATTACCCATTCTAAAGACTTCAGCCTTGCCTGTGATATAAATAGGACCTGATGGAGATGCAGGTGTGTATCCCAGAAACTTCCCTTTCTCTGAAACAGGCTCCCCATCCATGTGAAGCAAAGTTCCTCCCTAACCAAATTCAAGTGTAACTTGGACTACTATATGGGGAATCAGAAATTCAACCATGGTTTGGCCCCTATGTCTCTGATGGACACAGGGTCATCTTCCTGGCCTGTGCTTATAAATGTCTCATCTGCCATGCTCCTGCCTACACTGCCAAAGATACCAGAACATGTAAGATATTTCAGATGCATAGATAAGCATAAAAAGGCCCCAGTAGCCATTAGCCTAATACCCACATGTGAACCTATGAATTTATGAGGTAGTAGGTTAACAACATGTATAATGCTTTATTTGCCACTTGCATACTCTACCATCTCTTGACATATAACAGAGTAGAAGTGTAAAACCAGAGCATTGCTTTGTGGGAGTTTCTACCTAACATCTTAGCTTCAGTCTTCAGTAAAATCAGTGGTTTCTGGACTGTGAAAAATGAGCAAGGGCAGCAGGCCACTGCTTGTGCCACATAGCCCACGTCCACCAATACTCCACCCCATATCTACAGGAAAAGATAGCGTTTCTCCAGGGTATGAGACTCCTATTTCCATCCAATACAAACTGCAGCATCAGCTTGTTAATTCTCCTCAGCTATTGTTAAGAAGCTAGGCTAAGGATGTGTCTTAGGAGACATATCCACCATTCTCCACAGCTGTTAAACACAGATGAACATGTCAACATTTTCTGTGACTTAGGTTCATAGGCATTTACTAGGCTATTGATGCATACTAGGCTACACATTCACATATTACGTATTTTACATGTGAATAAACACAACATTAATATGTCGTCCCTATCTGTGAGGGACAAGGTTTCTTAACCAGTGATGAATTTGTGGTTACCCATCCACTCGTCCAGATTACATTTGAATAGTGTTAGAGATGTACTTTGCTTTATGTGTAGAAAAAAATGATTCTAAAGAAGTGGCATTCTATGTGATGCATACCTATCCCTCCAATATGTACTGTTTATGTTGCAAAAGATACTGAGAGCTCTTGAGTTTCTGTTTATGCACCCAGTGGACTGTGAATGTGTAGTAGGTCTGACAAGACAGGGTCTGTTGAAGCTCTGTATGTAAGACAGAAATCACCCTTCAGTAGCCCTTGTGATACCAAGAGGAGAGCCAAGGCTTTGAGATGGTCCACACTAATTCTTATGATTTAAGCCCTTGATTTTTCTTAGTAAGAAAACATTGTGAGCCTTCAAGTTCTGTCAAATGTTTTGACAGGTACATACCAAAGTGGGCATTATACTCAATGATCAGCCTGATGAATACAGTAAAACAGTCACATTCCTATACCTGGAAGCCATAACCTTAGTAATAATCTATACTATAAAAAGGACTTTCTTACACTAGTGGATAAATTGTGACTAAAGGATAATTTGTTGACTGCAAAGGTTCCAAGGTCCCATGGATCAATTTTTAGGAGTATGTTGTTAATGCATTAGTTACAAGGGACATTCTTATACATGTTGTGTCATTTAATTTTAATCCATAGTTTTCACACCAGCTACTGGTTTCGTAAAGGCACTCTTGGAAGATCTTGGTGTTCTCTGGGAAGTTTATGATGATGCCAAGTTTACAGTCATCTGCAAGCTTTGTCAAACATAAACTGTTAAAGTAAAGTTGACCCCTGAGAAGTAAATGCCAAAGAGGAGTGGCCCAAGAACTAAACCCTGTGCACACTGCTAGTGACAGCTCTTCTTGAGGTGGTAGAGCAGTCCACCCTAACTTACTGGGTTCCATTTGTGAGCCACTTTGCTATCCAGTCAGTTACATCAGAATTAGTGTATAGCTGGGATACTTTCTCTGGAATACCCGAGTTTCATAGGTTGTCTGACCTTGTAGTTCACTACATTTATTCATTCCTCTATAATGGCTGCTGCCACTTAGCCAAAAATGTATTTTCTATGGAGGGTACCAACACTAGTAGTTGATTCCCTGAGTTACATTCTCCAAGTCAGGCATTTTTATTATAGACTCTTTCTTGCATCTCATGGACTTTTTACATATCCTGCTTTACTTCGGACATAACCAGCTTTAGTTTATCCTACAAACTAACATATTGTTAAATCACATTTTTGCATTGTATCTTTTTACCAAGTTTCCTTAACAATGCCAAGCAATCCTCTAGGGTGTTGACTGTACAAAAGTTTGAATGGTGGAAACCCAAATGAAGCTTGTTGTACCTTTGTTACAGCAAACATTAAGGTGTGTAATGACTGGTTACATTTCTTCTCATTGGTGCCAATAATGTTTCTTAGCATGGACATCAGTATTTCATTAAACCTCTCTGTTAATCCATCAGTCTGAGAATGGAAGACTGACTTCAGCTCTGACATAACTGATGCAGTATCATTCACAAAGAGGGAATGCGTTGGTTAGTGAGTATCTATTTAAGAACACTCAAATTAGAGAATAATATTGCTAGTTGTCCGACAAAGCCATAGCATCCAGCAACAGAAACACATCATGAAAATAACTGACGCAGTTCTATTGGGAATTAGTAACTCATTATATAAAGCACTTGTCCACAGAGTTATTGTGAGGAATGGCATATCAGCAGTCCTTGACCAACTGCCCGCATTCTCTGCCAGTGATACATCCAGTCAATCATTGAATGTACCAATCTATATAAAACACAAGTATATTCAATAGTTCAATAAGTAAATCAGAGTAATAGTTCACTTATCCTCTAGTTTAAAATGAAAATAAAACAGCACTTTTAGTTACTTTCTACAAACTATTTACAGTCTCATAAAGCCCCTTTATGAAACAGGCTGTAGCCATTAACCAGGGATTTCAGTTCTGTAATTCAGGTGATTCTCAAGGTATACTCCAGAACTTAGTCCCTATTTGGGCTGTCACATTGCACATCTCCCAGGTCTTTTAGGTAATCTGCTCATCCCTTCAAAACATCCAAATAAGGAACATGTGCTGTTTTACTTTTACAGGCCACCTCTTTTCTACTTCGTTAACTAGCTATACATACCTTGGTAATTGCTTTGTGCATTTTCTTGTCAACTGTGTTTTTGCATTCAGGTTCTGAGGCAAGTTTTAATATGTTTTTAAAAATAATAAGAGAAAGTTTCCACACAAGTCAATTGCTATCCATTTAAAGGTACATTTCAAATATGAGAGAGTTTCCACAGTCACTTGCCATGCATTTAATGACACAATACAATGTCTTTGGACTCAGTCTGTCACTGTATAGCTACAATGTGTGTGTATTTTAGATAGATAGACAGATAGATAGATAAAACTCAGAAGTTTACAAGCCAAAAAATCATCTAAAGCAAAATGGCACAAACCTATAATACAACACTGTTGGAGTTTCCAATCCTGCACTTCCTTAATATCAATGATAATCTACCAGTTTCTAAATACATTACCTCCAAGGTTGCAAAAGCTCAAAGAAAAGGGAAAATATTAAAATGAAACAGACTGATATTTTCCCTTTTCTGTGAATAGTTTGATCTTTGAAATGTTATTAATATCAGTGAGTGACAACATGGAATGCAGCATCATCATTAAAAGACAAAAACACTATAAGTGCCCCAAAATGGGGCAAGGTAAAGTACAGTGCATTTTGTTCACTGATTAAGGTGTGTGAAAAAAAAAAACTACTTTTTTATGTACATAATGCTAATATGTTCATCACCACACTAAGCACAGCATCAGGCATTTATCACTTATTAACTGTGGATATCATTAGCCATTCCTCAACATTTGAACCACATAACCAGTTAAAGTAGCTCAACCCCATTCACACTCACACATAAAAAAGCTTCAAAGACTGTATACAAACACGTATAATCATACTCAACCCCCCAAAAAATAACTTCACCCACATAACTGTAACCATTAGAAATGAGAAGTACCAAATTCTGAATGGTAAAACTTAAAATAAAGTAATATAAGTAAACTCACAACCACAAACAGTCATTTAGTAAAAGTCATTATTGAAAAAAATGCCCAAATCTAAACATCTGCACTGAGTAACTTTACAATAAATAAAACAATAGGTAGGATTCAGTAAACTCTGCGTAGGCTACATGTAGAGCCTATATGGAGTGGATTCATGTACATGGCCACAAAGTGCTCTCGGCAAGGCGCAATTCATATTAATGATGCATGGCACGCTTAAGTGAGGTTTCATGGCATGTTCCAGTAGTGTTGGCCACAACAACTCATAGATCAACATAGACAATGAATCCGTGTGCATGAGAGTACTGACAGTCCCCTGTCCCCCATACTGCTTAACCTCCTGGACCAAGAAATCTGTACAAAGCCAGTAAATAAAGTGAGGCAAAGTCCAAGAAATAGGGACCTATAAATTTAAAAAGCTGACAGAATAAACTGCTATGCATTATCATGCATTGTCCAAAGAGTATGAAGTCCAAAATGAAAACGTCTGCCATTATTTAGTTACATCCATCCCGAATGATTATTTCAAAACCACAAAGTTTATGAGGAACACCACAAAAATATAAGCCAAACCCCTGGTAAACCTGCCAGAAGTAATTATATTTGCTATGCCTGGCTTTTCCCTTTTATTTATTTATTTTGTTTGGGTTTTTTTTCCCCATATCTGTGCAATGTGCTGCGGCACATGTCGATGCTTACCCCATTTGTGCAGTGGGACCACCCATGTATCAGACATGACCTAGACATCCAAAAATAGAAACTGGATGCTTTCAGTTAGCATAATTGGACACTGTCGTGCATTGCGTGAACCCAGTAACTGGGGCTGAGCATCACTCATACCATCACGTTAACAAGGAATACTAAAAATACATTGATCATGTAACTAATCCTCTGGCGACATGTGCTGAGTCCTGTAGTGGAGTGCAGATGGTCCTGGGCCCTAGTCCAGGGTATTCAAACTTTTCTTATATTGTTTTGACATTGCAGCTTATGCAAATAGTGTGGTACTGTAAGGAAATAGCTGTGGAATTGTACTGGGTGACAGTCTTTGCTAATATATTTGAAAAGGTGTGCACCACTTAGCATCATGCAAACATTGGTTTGCATGATGCTAAGTAGCATCACCCTTTTTAAATGTATCAAAATACAGACAGTGCACACTCTCAGTAAACCCAATTGACAGGAAAATATGGTATTTAATGAGGAATTGTAGGGAATTGTACTTGATACATTGAGCTCTAACTTGTGCAGCAATGTCTGGTGTCAGAGATGGTGTGCACTTTATAGCATAGTGCTGGGGTGTCCAGAAGTACAAGGTTTATGTTGGGCTCCTGTTAGGGATCATGGCCCATGCCTGTTGCAGGAAGACGAGACCGGCTCCAAATACAATACTGAAGCTTGGGATAGTTTGGCAAGTGCTCTTAACAGTGCGACTGGTATCCCCCACACTGGTCAGCAATGCCATCACCACTTGAAAGAAAGTTACTGTTTGTCGTTTTTGCATTTAAGTTACCTGTAACGCATTGCATTTAAGTTACCTGGCACTTGCTCACTAAAGCAATTATATAACTCCGCTCTAAAAAATTAAAAGCACTACACCCTCACAAACTCCCCTTGAGTACCTTGTTCCCCATTGGCCCTTTTTTCAATTAGAAAGGAATTCCCAATACTATTCTAGCATGTCCAAAGGTCAGTTGTCAATCTCCTCTCCGGTCCAGCTGGTGAATCTGGGAATCTTGAGGCAATGTTACAACTGCCTCATGTACACAGACAACCCTCTCCTCCTCCCAACAAATTCAAACACGTGAGAGATGCAACCATATAGCCAAACTGGAGGCTAAGCTCTCTCAACTCAGTACTGGCGTAACCAGTCAGGAGGAGAAGGAAACAACACTCACTACAATTCCAGTCTCACATAGACCTACCACGACAACAAACCAAACACATAAACACACAAAAACATACTCGGAGGCTCTAAATAAAAATCTGCCTAAGCAGCAGAGACCTCCAAAGCAGACACCCAAGCAACCGCTACCCCAAAACAAAACACATGCAACACATATCTCACAAAGCCAGTGTGCTGAACAGTCACAGCCCTTAAGGCTAAACAACACACCTGATACACTTGTAATAGGTGACTCTATCATCAGGCACACTGACGTCCCACTCACCAGGCTGAACAAGGAGAAGGTCACGGTAAGCTGCCTGTTGGGCGCTAGGATCTGCCACATAACACAAGCACTCAGGTCACTCCAAGGCAAGTACAAATATGACTCAGTCATTGTCCATGCTGGTGTGAATGACCTGAGACATACCTCCCTGGACAACATGAAAAGAGACATAGAGGAGCTCTCTGAGCATGTAGCCCAGGCCGGTATGACCCTGACCTTGAGTAGCATCTTACCCTCACCAAGAATGATGCCACAATATGAAGACAAGATGATCAATTTCAACAATTGGCTTAAGTGTTGGTGTCATTCAAAGGGGATCCAATGCCTGTCAGCCTGGGATGACATGCTCGACAAGCCACGATGCTTCACTAGGGATGGCTTGCACCTGTCACCCCTGGGCTTTCGGATATTGGCAAAGGCTCTTGCTACTCCCTTAGTGCCTTTTTTAGGCAAGGCTCAAAAGACAAATCCACCTCCATAGGTATCATAAGGGATAAGAAACTAAGAGTAATGCTACTCAACGCCAAAAGTCTAAACCTCAAGATGCATGCACTCGAAACTCTCCTTAGCATGGAGAACATCGATATCTGTGCAGTAACAGAAACCTGGTTCAAGGCTCCCGAGAACACCCCAGCACTACCAGGTTATACCTCATACCATGCTTTTTGGCCCCAAAACTTGGACCGAACCACAAAAGGAGGGGGCGTATCAATATTTGTCAAAGATACCCACACCTCCAGGTTGGTGGCACAGCACAAAGCATCAGAGACTATCCATGTGCAACTAACTGTGGGTAAAACTGCCTTCCAGTTTATAGCTTGCTACAGACCACCCTCCCAAACACAGGAACCCCACTAGGCCTTCCGGAGAATACTGGAAAATATGAAGGTCTCTCCAAACACCATTATATTGGGCAACTTCAACTATCCAAACATAGACTGGGAGCATTACTCTAGCTCCAACACCCTAGCCCAAAGGTTCCTAGAATTTATAAACTCAAATGCTATGGAACAACTTGTTACCACTCCCACAAGAGGGGAAAACATACTGGACCTGATCATCACCAACATGGGGACACTATGCTCCAGACCAGAAGTGTATCCCTCACTGGTAAGATCAGACCATAAACTAATCTCACTGGATATTCACATCCTGACCCCACCCCCTGCCCAGAAAACCACAGTGAAAAACTTCTCTAAAGCAAATTTCACACGCCTCAAAACTGAGGCGAAATCCTTCAAAGCCCCGGGCCTGTGGAAAATACGGCCCAGACCACAGAATCCTTTATAAACGCATTCTATGAACACCTTCAGGAATGCATGGATCATGCAATCCCAAATAAAACCAAGACCCAATCCTCCAAAGGCAGATGTCCTGTCTGGTGGACCCCAGCCATAAACAAACTATACAATAGAAGGAGGAAGCTACTACACGATAGAGCAAAATCCCAAAAAGGGAAGGCATCTCTGATCAGTATTAGCAAAAAACTATGGGCACTCATAAAATCGTCTAAGGCCAGCTTCGAGAGAAAAATTGCACAGGACTCTAAGGATAATCACAAGGCTTTCTTTAGTTATGTCAGGAACCTTGGTGGGAATTCCCACATATGCTCAGAATTAGTCCAAAATGACAAAAAATACACTGAGCCCACAGACATTGCCAACATCCTAGCTGACAGGTTCAGTGCAAACCCCCCCCCCACCAAAAGGGCAAGTATCTATCCCAACAGAGTGCTGCCCCCCTGACATCTCAGATGCTCAGGTAAGAGCCACCCTCTCCAAAGCAAAAAACACAGCATCAATGGGACCAGATGGTGTCCCGGGCTGCGCCCTACATGAACTCCAAGAAGAGCTAAACCCAAACATAAAACTACTGTTCAATCTTAGCCTTACTACAGGATATGTACCCAAAGAGTGGCGTACAGCAACAGTGGTCCCTCTCCACAAAGGTGGTGCCTCAACGGATCCTGGAAACTATTGCCCCATAAGCCTGACTAGCTTGGTCTGCAAAGCTATGGAAAGGATCATCATGGACCTCATAAATAAAGATATTGGGGACCTACAGACACTGGATCCTACCCAGTTTGGCTTTGTTAAGGGCAGATCCTCCTCTTAAACCTGGTCGATTTCTTTGAAACAGTCACCAAGGCCATTGATGAGGGGAAGGTGCTCCACACAGCCTAACTGGACCTCGCAAAAGCCTTCGATACAATACCCCACTCGGGCATTATAGATAAGCTCACCAGCTTAAATATAAACCCCTATGTCACTAGATGGGTTGCAAACTGGCTCAAGGACAGAACCCACATGGTTAGAATTGCTGGAGCCATGTCAGACTCCAAACCAGTTACAAGTGGCATCCCACAAGGCTCAGTCCTGGAACCTCTCTTGTTCGGTATATATTTCTCGGCAGTACAGGCCCACACGGAAGGACTGTGGCTGACCAAGTTCGCAGATGACTGCAAACTGGGTGCCATAATCAACTCTCCAGCTGACACAAGCATCCTCCAAAAGGGCCTCATAGAAACAGACAACTGGTGCCAGAGCCATGGCCTCAAGCTAAACGTCAAAAGTGTATAGTCATCCCTTTGGCAAAAACAAAGTGCCCACAAATTACCACATAGGTGGTAATCCATTAAGTACAGAAGAAGTCATTAAGGACCTGGGGACCCAAGTTGATAGCAATCTCTCATTTGACAACCACATGGCCAAAGTGGTTAGAAAAACATTTTATATAGCCCACCTAATCATGAAGGGATTCACATCTAGATCAGGGGAGGTCATCATGCCTCTTTACTCATCCCTCATCAGGCCCAGAATTGAGTACAATGCCCTTTTTGGGATGTACCTTACCAGACACCTGCAGCAACTGGAAAGACCCCAAAAGTACCTCACCAGGAGTATCAAAGGGCTCAAACAGATGCCATATGCTGCTCCGTTAAAGAAACTCCAGCTCTACTCAGTGGCATACCGCCTGCTCAGAGGCGATCTGTGCCTGACGTATAAAGCCATGTCCAACCCGGAATTAATGGACATGCTGCACCTCAGAAAATCCAAATCCCATCGAAGCTACGCTCAGAGACTTGAACCTCAGCACTGAAATAAATAGGACATGCTGGAGGGACAGATTCATAACCCAGAGGCTCCCTTCACTCTGGAATAAAATCCCAGTCCAGATTAGGCAGAGTCCCACATTGACTCTCTTCAAGAGGAATCTTGATGAGTGGATGGGAGATCGTAGGTTTACCCCGGCTATCACTTCTGTGTCACTGTTAGACAGAGGCACAGTATACTAACCTCAAAAAAAAGGCATAGCAAAATTAATTTAAAATGGGTGGCGAAAGCCAAACAACTCTGGCTAGGCTTATAAATGCCCTAGGGCAGAAAGCCTAGTATGAACCTATGAACCTATGATGATCTCCATAAGAGAAAAGGGATACCCTTGATCAGTGGATCAGGGATTGCCAGGTGGGGAGCACCCTAAGTATGATTTACATGTATTACCTGCAAATACACAAGCTGACTATGGTTAAAAACTACTACTCATAATGCATTTTATTTTCCATTTTTCCACAGCTGCAGAAGAGAGGGCCTCAAATGTGATGTCCCATGATAGGCATTATTGCAGCCTTAATAATTGCAGATGGATTAGTTGCTATATCATACATTTTGTGAATTTGGAAATGCATATCTGAACAGTAAAAGCAAGTATGCATGCATTACTATGTGGCATAATGTATGCATGCATTACTCTGTGGCATAATGTATGCATGCATTACTCTGTGACATAATGTATGCATGGCTTACTCTGTGGCATAACTTTCAATAGTTCTTCTTTCTGCTGAATACCCAGACGTAAGGATTACTGCTTTGCTCTGGTCATTGTAGAATTCATGGTTCTCTAGCAAGTAATTTACACTGAAGTCAATAAATAATGAGTGCCAAAATGTTATGTAAACACAAATCCTATGCAACTATCCATGTGTGTAACAGCAATATTTGAAATATGTTCCTAGTTATGGGTCCTTGTACACCCATTATTTTATCACTGTACATGTAGTCCAAGTAATAAAGAAAATTCTTAGTAGTTGTTATTGTTTAAAGCAGACTGTAACAGAATGCAATAAAGTAATTTTAGAAAGCCTGGCATATAATCTGTGAAGTTACTAATGTTCTCCCTTTTTTCTCTCACTCCACCCCATATCTTCTTTTTGTTATTTCTGAATTATGATTACTTTATTATTATTATTATTATTATTATTATTATTATTATTATTATTATTATTATTTATTTAATCACATTTCTCCTTATTATATTATTTTTATTATTTGTTATGTTTTGTTTATGTATAATTTTATCTTATGTTGTTACTTTCCCATTTTTATTATTTGTCATTCTGTTTGTAATAATATTAAATCACCAAAACTACGGAAAGCTCTCCACTACGATAACCAGGAACACAGAAAACAGTGCAACTTCCCACAAAGGAGGTCTCCGTAAAGTACTTTAATATCCACCACAAAGCAGTAAGGCAATAAAATAAAATATCGTGAACAAATTACTAGACTGTCATTAACGCACTTTCAAATTTTTACACGTTTCATCCTATCCACTGGACTTCATCAGATGATGTTCTTTCATTCAATAAATCACTTATATACATCCTTCCATTAACATAATCCAATCACCAAATGTCAATTAAATTCAAATACACAAATCAGCATACATCTTTTGGGCTCATTAATATTCAATTTACTATTGCTTCCTTCTATAAATAAATACATTAAAAATTCTACATAAATTCTTAAAAATAAATAAATACTCATTCAATTCACAATTATTAAAAGCTTCTGACTTATATATATATAAATTAATATGTTTCTATCTAAAATGTAATACAATTATTCATATAAAGGGGCTTAAATTAAATCTCTCATATAAAAAACTTCACATTAAAAAGAACATATTTAGCAATACAATTGCATCACCTATTGGTTAAATTGGTGAAAACGCATAAAAATTTGAAAGTGCGTTAATGACAGTCTAGTCATTTGTTCACGATATTTTATTTTATTGCCTTACTGCTTTGTGGTGGATATTAAAGTACTTTACGGAGACCTCCTTTGTGGGAAGTTGCACTCTTTTCTGTGTTCCTTGTAATAATATTAACACTTTTTATAATGTTTTATTATTGTTTTTTATCTTTGATTAAATTTCTTTCGTGTTTTATTTTATTGTTGCTTTTGATTGTTCTTTACGTTATTATTACAGCACAGCAGGGTAGGCCAGCTCCTGCTGATATGCCTATGCTCGTTCCACCAGCTACAGCACCAAGGCCCAGCACTTCTGGCCTGCCATCTGATATCACCCTCCCTCACTGTCCCTGCCCTACCTGGACCCTTAGGTAGTTCTGTCCCAGAGGCCTGGCCTGTGGTACCCCCTGAGAGCAGAGGCAGTGGGGGTACATACATCACCTGTCCGGAGTTGCCAGATATGGTTCATAGGAATGTTCATCAGACTGTAAATGTAAAAGTTAAAAAAAGAGAGAGAAGGGTTGGGGTGAGAGAAAAAAAAAGAAAGAACATTAGTAACCACACATATAATATACAAAGATTTCTACAAATAATGTACTATATTCTGTTACATTTTACTTATAACAATAACAAATGCTAATAAATACCTTTATTGCATTGAATACTACCCTGTTGCTAACACAGACACACTAAACTACAGATCAGATTATATCCAGCAAGCTTCCATGGTTGCATATATTGAACATATGCATGTTGCATGTACAAAGTTTACATTTCACAGCAGGCCATCTAAGGCACAGATACAGAAGTCTGCACTTCCACTGCTATCATTATGAATACGTAACATTATTGAATTTTACTGATGACAAGCTAAAACAGTATTGTATAGAGATGACCCTAAATTTGGGGAGTATGTTATTCGAACTCACAAACAGTGACTAATCTAATATTATACTTTCCATTTGGAATACAGCATAATGCCAGCACAGTTTCCTTTTACACTTTATAGATACAGGTTCATTGTTATAATGATAACAATCTGCAGCATGCTCTTGTTGTCCCTGGTTTATACATCATAATTTACATTGCAATATTTATGTCAACTTAAACATGTACTGTATAGTTTGGAAGTGTGGTTTTCTAAATGACAGCCCTCTGTCTACTCTGTAATACTGGAGTCTTGTTTTACTAAACATACTAATGCATGCATGGTTTTGCTTTAAAAATGGACAAATGCACACTCAATGTGATACAAGTTTAGCCCAATAAGCTGTATTTACTCCTAATGCTAAAATAACAATACTGTTCAGCAGCATACATACCACTTGCATCTCCCATCCTTCTCAATCTTCCCTCATAGGCTCACACATTAAGTATTCTCTCTGCATTAGCTGTGGCAAAAAAACATATTAGGAACAGCAATCATAAGCAGCTGCAGCTGATTCAATATTCAACTAGGGCCTGTAAGTGATACTTACACATCTGTGGAGTGCAGTCAGTCCCGCATTCATTGATCCAGCGATCAAGGGTATCCCTCTTCCTCATCCTGAGGTCTCAATATCATTTCTACACTGTTCTCCAGTGTGGGAGATACTGGTAACACTGGACAAATCCTGGGTCAAACTATTCCATGCATCTGATTTGTAATCTGATCCATGATAGTACCCCTGCAACAGCTGGGGACCATAGTCATTCACTAGGAGTCCAGCAAACACTTTGGACTCCTGCACACCTCACCATTGAGAATGAAATCTCAGAGCTTCACCCTGAGTGCCATCCATGTCTAATGCACATGAAAAACAAAGTGTAATGACTTCTACCGCCAATTACAGTTGTGACAGATACTGAGAATGCAGAACGTTGGAATCTGCAACATTTAGAAATGGTGCATGCTGCTTAGCATCTCGCAAACACGGGCAACACGTTTGCATGATGGAACCAAGTCAGAGCAGTTAATCAATACAGATATTATCATATTAGGACATAAATGACAGTATTAGTGCATCATCCATCTGGAATATACCTAAGATATAAGAAATAGTTGGTCAGCTGCTATAATGGAGGGTGATAATAATCTGAAGTGGGACACCATTGAAAAAAGGCAGATGTCTGCTGTATTAGAACCCAGAACCTTAACCATGGTAGTTCTACACTCAAAGTTGTTGCCAGTAGAAGGTTTCAATGATACATGTGCATTTTATTTATTTATTTATTTCCAGTTTGATTACTGGGGAAGTCCACTGGGCCAAAATGACCCATTTTCAGTGGAGGCCCGGGGTGAAAAGCTCCAAGATGCATTATACAGTTTAGAATACAAAGATACAAAAGTGTAAAACATACATTATATAGTACAGTTGCAAATAAGTGCATTCAATGACATGCATAGTCAACAAAATTCATTGTGGGTGGTCTTATGGGTTATACTGTTGCATTTGAGCAAACACTCTTATGTATTAGGTAAGAAAACATTTTACATACATATATTTAAGTAAATGTGGATGCACTTTACATGCACACTTTTAAAGTAAGAAGCTATTTACAATATTTACAATGTTGAGTCATGTGATAAGTAGCTATACGAGATGAAGAGAGCTTAGATACACTCATAGGAAAAATAGCTATGTGAGATTATAGGGAGCTTAGGAACCTGAGAGAGAAACCCCTGGGGACCTATACTTGGAATGATTAGGCAGGGTGAGGCAGGTACATTTCCATTTCATGGACAAGTGTTTGAAAAGCTGGGTTTTGAAGTTCTGAGTTTGGTATGGTTCTTAGACAGGAAGGAAGAGAATATCATTTTTTTGCCTAGTGAGACAGAGAGGAGAAGTTGGCCAGCTGGATGTTTGGATTTGTGGATAGGAATTAGGTTTTGATGTTCAGATCTGAGAGTTCTGTTGGGGGTGTAAGGGGGAAGGATATTTGTTAGACCCGGACATTTTGTAGGTTGAAATACAAATCTGTGTGCAGTGGTGAGTTGGAGGAGGTCTAAGTAGTTTGGGAGTTCAAGCCAATTTAGGGATCATAGGGTAAGGCATGTTTTATTACACTGTAAAATAATACAAAGACACATTAGTAAAATACAAGTGGCAATCCTTGCATTAGAGCCCAGGACCACGTGAATCTGAGTTCAGCACTTAATGTCTTCAGCCACAAGAAAGGTTACACAAAAATCTAATGCATTAATATTTACTGTATATTCACTGTTTCACATTTCAAAAATTAACATAATACAAGTGATAATAGGAAGAATATATATAGAAAAACACATAACTCTCATACACTACTACACTATGTTACTATACAAGAAATATTCACACAGTTCTAAAATTCAGTCAGCCATATAATTCGCATGCCAAACACAGGATGGGTGCCTTAACCCTGTGTTTCAAACATACACCTTTGTTGCAAGCAGCAACAGGCAGCCAGCACAATAACTCTTCACCTCTCAGAGCAAGGAATCTGTACAAAGGCACTAGTAATGGGGTGATATAGGCTAAAAAATAGGGACACTCTATAAATATTAGTTTTACATACTTAAGAAGGGTATAGAATAACAGGTTATGCCTTAGCATGAGTATTCTGCAGGATATGAAGTCTGAAACTCAGTTGTGTGCCATTATTTCCTGGCATCATTTCTCAATGATTTGCCAGTGATTTTCCAGAAAACCACAACTTTATGAGAAGAAGTCCAAACATATGAGTCCAACATATAGATATCCTGCAATAATTTGTACAGGCAAGATGAATGGCCAGAATACAATCAAATTTAAAGTAATTTACAGTTATACTAAAATATTATCATGTTAACTGTGCATTTATTGAAATGTATCACTTTTAAAATATTGCACATATTGAGTGCACAACCTGTTATGATGTTTGCTTGCAAAAATACAGCGCAATTGTACATGTCTATTTCCTGGTCGTTCATCAGTCATTTTTTCAGTACATACTTCTGAACTGTATATATTTGCACAGAATGACCAAAGTTTGCCACATTTTTTTGGACCATTTATCATAACATCGTGGTTTTCTGGCAAATTACTGGAAAATTATTATAGACTGTAGTTAGAAACTAATAACAAGACATTTTAGTTTCAGACTTCATACTCTTCATAAAAGTCAGGCTAATACAAAACCTGTTATTCTCTCAACTGTCTATGCCTTTCAGAGGAATATTTTAAAACTGTCCACATTTTTGGGACATTTTCCCACTTCTATTTATTGTATAGTCCAGATTTCTTGCTCTAAGAGGTTGAGAGGTATGGTCCAGTAGTATGGGACGTACATTGTGTACAGCATTCAATATCAATGCATTTATAATGTCAAAGTATATTCACTGGGAATAATATGATATGCAGCTGCCAATTAAGGAAAGACAGGTTGGATGTCACAAACAAGCACTGAATGATATTTGGGGGGGTGTAAGCAAAGATGTGTGTCTACTGTGGCACTAACAAGAATGTGTTTGTCTGGTTCATCTATATGTCTGGCATCCTACCTGTTGTATCATTTAGGTATAAGTTGACAAATGTTATCTATAATGCATCCATAGTACAGTTATATAATGATTTATGAGGATATCTTTAGCCTCCTAGGTGTGGAGTCTGTGTGTTATGGCTTGTCTCATAGCTAAGACAAGGAATTACTGAGCATGGTTGTGTGTGCCTACAAACACACCTGCTGCTGGCTCCTCCTCTGAGTTGACATTGTCCTGTAGCTATGGTGACCTTGGCCTTATTGGTAAGATGTGTACCCCATTCCCTTCATGATCTAGCTGCAGCTGTACACACTACATTAACTTGTGTAGCATAGCACATACAATGAGCATTGAGTGACATGTCAATGGATATTAATGGTGCCCTTGGCCATGAGTATGTAGGACTGGCACTCTGAGTGTGTTAGATGGAAAAGATGATCTATGGCATTTCTGGTTGGACTGTGTGTCTTATTAAGGTGTGCGTGTGTGCGTGTGTGTGTGTGTGTGTGTGTGTGTGTGTGTGTGTGTGTGTGTGTGTGTGTGTGTGCATCTCTGATGGGTTCCCTCAGCCATGACTCCAGTGTATAACATGCATCCACAACTACACAAGCCTTGGAGATATTACCCATAACACAACTCTGGTACATCTGGAGAATGTGGCACATATATAAGTGGTGCTAAATGCAAGGGTTTGCAGCACACACTTTCCAAATGATTCCCATGACATTACACATGACTTTGCAGTTATTTGAGTGGTAGATGTTATGGTTAATCGAGAGCCCACCATTTTTCTCAGGTGTTGTACTCGTGTGTATATGACTGTGATGTATAGCATTACATTACTGGAGATTACTGCAATATATGTTACAATTGTGGCAGACTTCTGCCCCTCTGCTCAGAACTTATGTTAAAATATATGCTAAAATATATGTGCTCTCTGACTTGTTATAGCATTGAATGCAGGAATGTTTGGCAGATCCTGGATGCTGATGCCTATGACACACCTAGCATGTCCCCTGATAGTCTGTTAAGGGTTCTGATGGATAACAAAATAACTTAAATGCATAATTTATATTCCACTGGGATGGCTTCCCTGTGTTTGTCTCTGTATCTGACCCAAGGCTGCCAGAGTCTCACAATTCCTCTACTTTGTTGTTGGCCTGCCAAGACCTCATCCTGTCTGTCAATGCCTATTTGCAGCAGCAGCAGCAGCATTGGTTTCAACCTGTAACACACAGAAATGTATATTAAATGTAGCTGCTACTTACAATCTGTCAGTCCTCTCATATCTGTACTCCACTATTTTCTCATACCCCATATAAAAAAGGGAAAGAGAAAAAATTAAATCACATATATTTTATTTTTATTTTCAGGCCGCAACAAAGTTTAAGCATAGCTGAGCAGGTGTGCACTTCATGCACCTGTGCTTAGTATAGCTTAAATATCTGAAGGAGTTAAACAGGAAAATATCAATCAAGCACATCATCCAAAATAGTGTAGTGGTTAGAGCTGCAGTTATGCATGTAGGCATGCACAGTTCGAGCCCCACTGAAAGCAGTTGTAAAAGTCATATGTTGTAATAAATAAGGTAGTAAATAATATTTATTACCCAGGGCTGTGTAGCAAAACCAAAAATAAGGTGTCAGTCCAGAAAATATGTGAAAACCCCATATAAACACAAGTGCCCCATGCAGCATAGTAACACAAGAATAAATGTAATGAAAACACATAGGGGGATGTCAGGGAAGGTAAACAGAAATTTATGATATGTCAGGAATGATGAATCAATCCTATAAAGCTGATAGTCTATAAAATAAAACTTAAGCAATGCTAAACAGTGCACAGCTATGCTTACCAGGTGTAAGCATTGCTCAAATATGAATGCTAAGCAATGAGTAGCCCAGCTAAGCAGATTTGTCCATTGGTAAGCAGTGCTAAACCTGCACCGTTAAGCACTGCCAACCTTAACTAAGCAGGTTTTCCCATAGCTTAGCTTAGCTCAGCATATTCAAAACTGTCCTATCATGGCAAAGTGTGGGAAATCAGCCATATTTAAATCTCACAGGCAGGAATACAGCTTAACAGGTTGTAGCTCCCCACTGTAGGCAGTATGGCTGGTGTTGGAAAGGGTATGCGCTTTTGGGCTCAGCACTGGGTTATATAGGAGTCCAAGGTCATGGTAGGACTCCTTGTTAAAAACCATGATGTGAGACTGCTGCAGGAGCAGTACCAGGGCTCCTAATACAAAGCAGAGGCCTGGTAAAGTCCCACCCATGATATCACCAGTGCCACTGGCATCCCACAGACTGGTGAGCAGGTCCGGTACCACTATGCCAACTTGAAGAGGAGGAAGAAGGGCTTCTGGACCAGTGGGTCCAAGAAGCACTGCAAAGAAATGATTTCCCAGGCATGTGTAAGTATTCATATCAATAACTGTTTACCAAAGTCCAGCATGTGTATGTGATGGATAGGTATGCATAAATGTTGTCCTATCTTCTTTACAGCTCCAGTTGAGTGGGCTGTGAACCAGGAAGCCCATGGAAGCAGGTTACATAGGCTGCATCCTGAGACTGGTGAGTAACAATCTAGCTTGTAGTATTCATACCAAATAAATATAAAGGAGTAGAATGCCATCTTACAGTATTAAAAATGGGTATGGTTTGTACTGAATAAACCAGACAATATTACAGTAATAGTATCATATAAGTTATATATAAATAAAACAGTAACTGTCTCTCAATAAAATTAAAAACCCTAGACTGGTTGTGTTTATTCTGGTATTGTATGAATTGAAATGTGTACAGGTTATGCACGGCAACTATAGCTCTGAAAGCATTAAACAATCAAGTCTAATCTGACAAAGTTAGTGCCTCTTTAAGACATGAGATTAACTGATATGAAATGTTTCATGCACAAACATCTGATATCTGAATAGTAATGTTGTGTTAACCATTTTCCACACTGTGCTTTGTCAAAAGGTATGTATAGGAATGTATGCATAAGAATGCCATAATTACAAAATCAGATTGTACAACCAAGAAAGGATTAGAGAGAAAACTTTCAAAGGAAAAAAAGCAGTTTTTCAATAGCTTGTTCTGATGAAACACAACGTTGTTGTACTCTTAGCAGAAGCAGCCACAGTTTGAATCCTGGGAGTAGTAGTAAGCTGTATGCATAATTTCACCTAGGATTTTGTGAATATGTGTAGAAACAGTCAGGTAGTGTTAGCAGAAATTTTCTCCACAGTTCGTCCAAGTAAAAGAAGGTATAAAGTAGCTATAAGAAGGCTGCAATCATACACTATGTACAAACATACCACTGCCCAACCCATAGGTTGTTGCAATAGTATCTGTAGATTAATGACCAGAGCAATGATCATTAAAGCTGTGATCACTACAAGAATCTACATTTATCAATTGACATCTCTCTCTCCCCCACCTTATTTTCACCAATAATCTAAACACATAAATGTATGGGTATTTTTTCCACCAAACCTACCACTGGGACATGTGTCCTATTGTTCTGCAAATGTTGAATTTTTTTCCAATTAATGTTCCCTGTTCAAATACTATCACTGGAGGCCTGTTGCTATCAATGTAACCTGCATGCTGGTGTAATGCCCACTGTGGTTCCATATATGCATGTGTTCTATTTGCTATGCACAAGTTCCAAATCTGTTGTTTTGGGTTAATGTGAATACTCATGCATGGTGTTATAACTAATCCTGGAATGTGTTTACCATTATTAACCAACATATGTTCTAAAACTGCAACACCATAGCACATCTGGGAAGGATGATCCCAGTGGATCCACCTCATCTTGCTGTGGCACCAAAGCACATCTGGGACCCACCCCAGGATCTCCTCGTATGCTGGTCCTGCACCATCTTCAGGTGAAACCACCTTAGGGGATGGGGCTCATCCCCCCCTGAGTGTGGGTGCGGACAGGATCCTGACACCCGAAGCCAGGTCTGGTGCGCAGCGAGCTCCACAAAGAATTGGGAAGTCATCTATGCCAGCTTGAGGGCTGTGTGGTGCATTTAGAGGGTCAGCCTTCCTGTCCTGCTCATTCCTCAGCACAGCCACCTTTGGGGCTGTGAAGGTGCAGTGGTGACTGTCCATGGGTGGGGACCTATCACGCTGTATCCATTTGGGGGCTCATATGCTTCCAATTACCAAAAAACCCTCTCCGTCCAAGGTGTTTACCCCCCACATGTTCCATATACTACCCCTGCATGCTGTCCTGTCTGTCTTCCTACCCAACCTACCTCCCTAAATATACCTACTATCCTTCCCCAACATCCCATTCTCACCTTAGAAAAAAAAGTTAATCTGTTCCTAAAAAAAAGTGTTGCCACATACATAGCTGTCCACTTCGCACACGTGTCCATTGGACATATGTAATCTGGTTTAATTGACTTCACAACACATGATTGCTGTCCTTACCCCTCACTCAGGGATATGAGTGTCCAAATTTACCTCCAAATTCAGTATAGCTGCATCAGCTGTTTCTGTAGAAGAAATGGACAGCTATGGACCTTCTCTACACCAATCCTGCACATCCCTAGCTGTCTTTCATATTGTTTTTCCCTCTTCATGCCCCCTTTTTTACCACTTTCCTATCACCCCTCTTTTCCTTTCTTTTAAATAAATTAGCACAGGGGTAAGTGGGAGTAAGCAGTAGTAAGTGGGAGTAACCTATTTGTTCAGTGCTAAGTGATGCCTACACATATTAAGCACTTTTAAAGCTAACTGTCGGTCAGCATAGTTAACCAGAAGTTAGCATTGCTTACCGGCATGCATACCCGCTTACAACTGCTTAAAAGTGCCTTAATTACTCTGTATCCAACAGCCCTTGTTCTTCCCAGCAACAAAACAATCAGGCCTTGCAAGTCTTGAACCTAGGACGCTGCACACCATAACCACAGCAAATTATTACTAAGTCATCTGAACTGTAGACATGTCTGATGTTTTTTCAAATATATCATTCAGTAGAGTTATTCAACAGTAGGGAAAAGGTTTGTTAACATAAGTCATGTTTTGTACATATATATAAATGTGTATGTGTATGGAGATGTGTACACATATATATAAATAATATATGTAGAGATAT